>NC_059343.1:1322500-1475000 GCF_018350155.1 Leopardus geoffroyi
GCCCAAAACACAACGTCTTACAGCTCAGCCTTGGGACCATAATGTCCTGACATCGTTAAAGGTACCCAAGTCCGGCTGTCTTTGGCTGGGCAGCTAGGACTCAGCATCTGATAGGGACACTAATCCCATTGTGGGGACCCCACCTCCATGACCTCATGTAACCCTAATCACCTGCAAAGCTGCAGGAGACATATTCCCCGAAAGAACCCCTGCAGCTGCCTCCCTTACATAAGACTCACCTGTTTCTCTGGGACAAGACCAGACACAGACCCTCCCTCCGATCCCCGTTTCTAGGTTCATGAAGAATTGGTTGAACTGTGTGCATCCCTAGATACCTGTGGGCTCTGTCACCTGTCCGGATCCGACTTTGGTTCATCTTCCCTCTTTCCCAGACCAGCCCCCTGGACTTCAGGCCGCCCTCAACCTCAGCAACACTCGAACGCAGAGCAACCTACCCCGAAGTCACCTGTCTGCCAAGGAGGAGATTTGCCGCCCCGACATTTCAATCACAGCACATACTCATCCCACACCACACCTGGTGCTCCTAGGCTCGCAGTCCTTGAAAGGTCCTTTCTGCCCACCGTTGCTCGCACGCGTATCTCACGGTTGGGGCTCGCTCCTTATGACGACAGTCCCCTCCTCCTCCTCCTCTCCCCATTTCAACACATGGTTTGCTAAGTCCTTCAAGCTCTATTGCTTGTCTCTGGGGGAAGTCTCCAGGGCTTGGCCCCCAGGCGGCCATCGAGATGGGACCCTCGAGGGGCTGGCTCCCAGGAGCCTGATGTGGGGTGCGTGGGGTGAATGGTTACAGAGCCCACAGGCCAGGCACGCACATTCGCAGAAGTGCATGGGAAAAGTGAACAGACATGGAAGACAGGGGCCACACTGTACCTGGGAGCCCTGGGAGACTTCATGGAGGAGGTGTCTGGTGGGGGGACAGAGGTACCATATTGACAGGTGGAGCGTTCTTGCTAGATCGGCTCAAAAATATCAACATCTGGCTTCACTTAAAAATAAGCAGAGTGAGGGGCGCCTGGGTGGCGCAGTCGGTTGAGCGTCCGACTTCGGCCAGGTCACGATCTCGCGGTCCGTGAGTTCGAGCCCCGCGTCGGGCTCTGGGCTGATGGCTCGGAGCCTGGAGCCTGTTTCCGATTCTGTGTCTCCCTCTCTCTCTGCCCCTCCCCCGTTCATGCTCTGTCTCTCTCTGTCCCAAAAATAAATAAAACGTTGAAAAAAAAAAATTTAAAAAAAAAAAAAAATAAGCAGAGTGTTCCAAAAATGGAGGGTGCATGGGCATGGAAAATATCGAGCAAGCTTGCAAAGGGGATCCTGTGAGTGCACAGAGCATGAGTCTCCGGGCCTCCGGGCACCGGGTCAGCTCTCAGACATCCAGCAGGTAGTCATTCGCACAGCACAGAGAATGAGCTTCCAAATCATAGAGCGCTACTCTGCCCGCTGTGAGTCTGACACGCATTTTTGTGTGTCGGGGACGGAACTGACAAAACGATGTCGCATTTCTACTGCAGAAAAGGCTGGCCATTTCCACCACAGTCTCCCTTTCCTTCCTCCAGCTGTTCCACTCCCACGGGGACAATCCTTGGCTTTTGTACGATTTTAGTTTCCCTGTGTGTTTGCTTTCTGGTTAGTTATTTTCATCTCAGTCCCGGAAGGGCAATGCTCAGTGGGTTTTAAAAGAGTCTGCACCATTCCCGACCCCCTGGGACGTAAAATTTACCTGTCTCTGATGTTTACTTCCCATCGCAACCATTGTTATGACCGTGTGTTTTCACCGAGACACAAATAAGAAGGCGAATTTTCTGGGGTCTTGTTTTCTTGTAGAAGAAAGAGCTCCCCCTGTCCTCCCTCACAGGTGTCTGTAATTCAGATGGAAGGATGGAATTAATCGACCATCTGACTCCTTTCTTCCCCCAGTTCTATAGGGCCACGGGGGGCTGAACACAGCACGTAGCTCAGGCATTGTAAGCTGTAGGAGGGTTGAGTGAGTGTGTGTGTGTGTGTGTGTGTGTGTGTGTGTGTGTGTGTCTAGTCTTTCCATAAACCCAAGTACAAAGGAGAATTGTCAGAAAGAAGAACAAAGCAAGCCAGCATCATCCCCAAGGCTGGTGGTTATTATCTAAATGGGATGATGGCTTCATTACGAGCCCTGGAAATAGGCTGAGTGTGCATTTCCAGATCAACAGCCTGATGCTCTAATGTCCTCTCCGATTCTGGCCCAGGACCTGGGTGCAGTGGGTTGAACTCTGGCCCCCAGGGAGATGTGTCCATTCACGACCGGATGCAAGAGAATACATTTGGGAAATGAGGGCTTTGCAGATGTACCAAGATATGACAAGGTCCTTTCTGACTGGGGTGGGTCGTAAATCCAATGACTGGAGTCCCTCACTGAGAGGGTCACAGAAACACAGGGGAGACAGCAAAGTGGACGCAGAAGCAGAGACTGGAGTGATGTGTCTACAGGAAACACCAAGCATTGATGACAGCCTTCCCCAGAGCCTTCAGTAAGGAGCCAACCCTGCCGCCATTTTGATTTCAGACTCCTGGTCCCCAGAACTCGGAAACGGTAACTTTGCATTGTCTTAAGCCCGCTGTTTGGGGCGATTTTGTTACAGCAGCCGTGGAAGCCAGCACCCTCGTCCTAACCAATGACACTAAGGAGCTGGATTTTGTCATATCTTGGATCTCGTCCACCTCTGAGGGTGTAGGGATCATTTCTTTAACCCTCCATGAGCAGGTGTTAGGATGAGCTTTTAGGCTCACTCTCTCAGATGGGTTCTAGAGGGTCAAGGGCTGTGGTGCTCATTTTCGGATTGGACCTCCGTCCAGATCTGAGAGAAAGAGACAAGAGACAGAAACATGAGCATCCCAGAAGAGGACAGCAACCATCCCAGGACAAGACAATGATCATCGCAGAACAGGATGATGAACACCTCAGAATAAGATGATGCATGAGTCTGGGTTCTCCAGAGAAACAGACCCAATGGGTGTGTGTGTGTGTGTGTGTGTGTGTGTGTGTGTGTGTCACATGGGGAGGCATTCATTATAGAGAACTCGTTCATGCAATTACAAACACTGAGAAGTTCCAAGATCTGCAGGCAAGCTACAGATGGAAGACAGCTCATGTGGTGTGAGTTCTAATTTGAGTCCGAAGGCAGAGAACCAAGAGCTGACGGTGTAAGTTTCAGCCCAAAGGCTCAAGACCCAGGAGGAGCTGATATTTCAGGTCAAGTCTGAAGATAAGAAAAAAACAAAACAAAGCAAAGCAGTGTCCCAGCTGGAAGGACATCAGGAAGCAGGAATTTCTCTCCTACTCAGCCTTTTTCTTCTGTTCTAGCCCTCAACTGATTAGATCAGGCTCACCCACACTGGGGACGACCGTCCACTGCCTCACTCCACTGAATCGAAAGCTAATCTCGTCCAGAAACGCCCTCATGGACACACCCAGAATCGTCTTGGGCCAGAGATCTGAGCACCCCCGTGGCCCAGTCATGTAGACACAATTAAGCATCCCAGAACGTCATTTTCTAGATCGGGGCTGCTGACCTCTGCCACTCAGGTGGCTGTGGGATGTGTGGCTAACACAGCACCTGAGCAGCCTGTGTTGTCATCAGGAGCCTCACATTCTAGAAAGATCTGCCCCGCTCATAAGGTTTCTTGCAGGTGCACGAACAAGCCATGGACAGGGTGAAGCCGGGGACCAAAGCACCCTCCAGGCACTGAGCATTCTTGCACGGTGCCTCAGCATCCAACCAAGGGGACAGGTGCATGATGAGTGAGTAGGTATACAGGAGACATTAGCATCTTCTGGCAAACAAGGATCAGGGTGCATTTGAGTGTATGGACGCCCCCTGACTTCTTTGCAAATAAGGTCACATTCACAGGTGCCACAAGTAGGACTTCAACGTGTCTTTCGTGGGGCAGGGACCCACGTGAGCCAGAAAGAATGCACTGGGGTGAGCCTTCAAGCCAGTAACGGGCGTTGGATTTTTTTTTTAAGTAAACATCATTACCTTTACTTGCAAAGTGAAATTTTTGCAGACACTTTAAGAAGCATTTTCTGGCGGTCGTTTCCTGGGCTTTTTCCAAAGTTCGTATGCGATGCATTCAGGAAATGCGTGACTGGCTTGTAAAAACGCTGAGCCTTCCTTCAGACGGGGGCGAGAACAGAGTGTGCCCGTGTCCTTGGTGCGACAGAGCCAGCTGACTGGCCTTCCCAGCTGTGCGTTTGTCAGGCGGGCAAAGCGTTCCTCCTTCATCACCAACGAGGTGCCCTTGTTCTAAGACCCCCAAGTTCTCAATCAGACAGAGGATACGTGCTCCCTGGTGCCGGCTTCCCTCCCCACTGGACCGCTGGATCCATTAGGAGAGCCACGTATCCCGACCCACGCCACGAAAGACCACCAGTGGCCGCCATGTGACCAGACCCCACAACTAAAGTAAAGTTGTTGAAGTGTCCCCATAAATATGCGTCCGCACGCAAACCCTCAGAACTTGTCAACTGACCCTATTGGGAAACGGCGTCTTTGCAGATGGGAGTAAGGGAAGGATCTGAGAGGAGCCCATCCTGGAGGAGGGTGGCCCTGAATCCAATGACAGGTGTCCTTGTAAGAGACGGAAGGGGACACAGAGACACAGAGGAGAAGCCACGTGAAGGTGGAGGCAGAGACGGGAGGGACGCGGCCACGAGCCCAGGGACGCTTGGAGCCTCAGAAGCTGGAAGAGGCAGGAAGGACCCTCCCTTGGAGCCTCAGGAGGGAGCACAGCCCTGCCTGGATCTCAGCGGTCCTGTTCCTCCTGGATCTCAGAGGCTCAGACCTGCCTGGATCTCAGTGGCCCTCCCCTGCCTGGATCTCAGGGGTCCTGCCCCTCCTGGATCTCAGCGGCCCTGCCCTGCCTGGATCTCAGGGGTCCTGCCCTGCCTGGATCTCAGTGTCCTGCCCTGCCTGGATCTCAGACATCTGGTCTCCAGAACAGAGAGAGAACAAACTTGTTTTGTTCTTAGGACCCCGTTTATAGTAATTTGTGATAACAGCCTTAGAAAGACTAATAATATGCCTGGTTACGGACATTTCAATTTGCTATGAAATTGCCTCCCATGTTCCTTTTAGCTTTAAAATCATGTGGTCGTTTAAAGACCTATAGTCAGGAAAGACAAAAACTCGGTCACGGGGACCAGATGAAAAAGGATGTTCAGTGTACCTTTCAATCTACCAAATAACAAGGAAAGAGTGCTCGGGGTTGATCCTCGTTTCATGAAACTCATTTCATGCTGTTACAGTTGAGACAAGGAAGGTCTTAAGACACATTTTCATTATGTGATTGTGAGTGTCTTAGAGCCTTTAAAAACAAGTGTAGCTGGTTTTCTGACCAGTCTGAGCCAGGGAGAAAGACTCATGGAGAAAAGCGGAACGCCATTTCCCTGGCCGTCCCTCCGCATCACGACTCGGGTACCGCGGATAGAAAACATCTCATCGACTCACTCGGAACCCACACCCATGAGGCTCTCCCTATAGGCACTCAGCACCTACAAAATAGGACAACACAGGTGGCAAAGAGTCCCTTGCAAGAGAGTGTCCAGGGGCGCCTGGGAGGCTCAGTCAGGTGACCTCCTGAGTCTTGATTTCGGCTCAGGTCATGATATTACAGGTCGTGAGTTCGAGCCCCACATCGGGCTCTGTGCTGACAGTGTGGAGCCTGCTTGGGATTCTCTCTCTCTCTCCTTCTCCCCCTCTCTCTGCTCCTCCCCTACTCGTGCTCACTCTCTCTCTCTCTCAAAACAAATTATCAGGGGCGCCTGGGTGGCGCAGTCGGTTAAGCGTCCGACTTCAGCCAGGTCACGATCTCGCGGTCCGGGAGTTCGAGCCCCGCGTCGGGCTCTGGGCTGATGGCTCAGAGCCTGGAGCCTGTTTCCGATTCTGTGTCTCCCTCTCTCTCTGCCCCTCCCCCGTTCATGCTCTGTCTCTCTCTGTCCCAAAAATAAATAAACGTTGAAAAAAAAAATTAAAAAAAAAAAAAAAAAACAAATTATCAAAATAAATTATCGTGTCACATGAGCCCAGCGGTCAGTCTGGCTGCACAACGTCTGGCCGAGTGCCCCCCCCACTCACGACTGGGGTGTAGTCACCACACTCTAAGGGGCAGACTTCCCGACCAGCTTGGCAAAATCTGGGGTCATGTTGGGTCCGACATGCACAGGGTCCCCATCATTCCCAATGGCTTGGAATTCGTCACCCAGGAATGGACGTCCCTTCTTCCGGTTGGCTTATCGATGGCCCTTCAGAACGTCCTCTCGTAAGGAAACGAATTCGGTGATGGTACCAGTTTTGACTTAAACAAGCGAGTGAAGCGTAAGACCTTTGGGTCACGTGTCCCCAGTGTGCATGTGAGTGTGTGTGTGTGTGTGTGTGGGTGTGTGTGCACGACTGGGAATTTCCAAGCAAGAACCCAACAGAACAAGCGAGTTTGATTTTCAAATGACTCTGTGATTGCAAGTCTGGGGGACAAAGGGACTCGGGGGTCTTGGCGGGGCGAGCTGTGTGCTCTCTGAACCTAAATACCTTCACGGTGAAAAGTCCTTTCTCCATTCTGTGTGCATATCCCGCAGGCAACCTCCCGGGTCGAAAATCGTGCATCCGACAAAGACCCGCCTCTGCAAAGTGCAGACTTTTGTTTCTTCCAGACATTGGAGGGGCAGGGACATAAGGTCCTTCAAATACACGCCTCTCTGGTCTTGCTCTTTACTTGGGAGCGGACCCCGGAAAACCTCTCTGCCCATCTGCTCTCCCTTCCTGCTGCCTAAACCTGTTCAAGGAAGACGCAATCCCTGCCCGGCCTGTGAGGCAGGTCCCGGGAAGGCATCACGGGACTGACCCTTGGGGAGAGCACAATACAGTCTCGGATGGAGACAACCCAGTCTCAGGGTTGGCACGTTGCAAAAATCCTCCCTTTCTGTCTGTCCGTATTGCCTGAGGACCCTCCAGCGGCGGCCCCATTTACCACACACCGAATGCAGCAGTGACCATGGCAGGTGTTCCTGGCCACAAGCGTTTCATGCAGGCAACGGACAGAGAAGGGGCAGCCATCAGTTGAGTGAAATAGATCATGTGTTAGGAGGTCTAAGTGCTAAGGGGCTGGGATGGGATGAACTACATCCTCTCCCTCCAAATAGATTATCTTCTAGTGTGAAACCCCCAGGACATCCGAACGGAGCCTTACTTGGAACTAAGATCAGGGTCGATGGGAGTAGGTAAGATGGGGTCATCTTGGAATAGGATGATCGTGCAGGTAGTATGATGGGTGTCCGTATGACAGGATGTGTATACTGGAAATTCTTTTTGTTTTAATTTTTATAATGTTAATTTATTTTGTGAGAGACACAGAGTGCAAGCGAAGGAGGGGCAGAGAGAGACAGAGAGAGAGAGAGAGAGAGAATTCCAAGCAGGCTCTGAGTTGTCAGCACAGAGCCCGCCATGGGGCTTGAACTCACAAGTCGCGAGATCATGACCTGGTCTGAGATCAGGAGTCAGATGCTTTACTGACTGAGCCGCCCGGGAGTCCCTATACTTGAAATTCTTAAAATGCCATGTTAGGGGCGCCTGGGTGGCGCAGTCGGTTAAGCGTCCGACTTCAGCCAGGTCACGATCTCGCGGTCCGTGGGTTCGAGCCCCGCGTCGGGCTCTGGGCTGATGGCTCAGAGCCTGGAGCCTGTTTCCGATTCTGTGTCTCCCTCTCTCTCTGCCCCTCCTCCGTTCATGCTCTGTCTCTCTCTGTCCCAAAAATAAATAAACGTTGAAAAAAAAAATTAAAAAAAAAATGCCATGTTAGCACGGATAAAGATACTCCACACTGCAACTCGCCTATGTTCCCTGGTCGGGGGATACATCCTATTTACCTTCTGTAGGAACAGGATTCTAGATGCTCCCCTCCCCCAGCTTCCCGTGCCTTAGCGCAAATGCCAGAAGGAGGGTGGGACCATGTCCAGGGACCTACCATTGGGAGGTTATAATGTAACACAAGTTGGAGTCTCCAGGTGCAATTGAAGTCCCTAATCAGTTGACTCTGAGTTATCTGGGGTGGTCTTCCCCCGCTCAGGTAAACCCACAGAGACCAGAGTTAGCAGCAGAGGCTCCCCTGACGGCCAGAGAGAAGCAAACAGCACACATGCGAATGGACTGGGACAGAGGCACATGGCAAAAACCCAATGGCATTTCCCAGCACCTGTCATTAGTGATTTCTAACAACGATTCAATACATACAACGGTCTTACGTGTTGCTGTATCACCTGGAAATGTCTTTACAGGTCTTTCTATCTATTTTTTTCATCAAACAATACACGTGATGAATGATATAAATGTCTTGGGCTGCTTGGGCTGTGGTAACAAATTAGCACAGACTGGGAGGCTTATAAACAACAGTTATGTATTTCTCCACACTGCTGGAGGCTGCAAGGCTGAGAGGTCTGGGGTCCTCTTGTCACAAGGACATCAATCCCATCACAGGGTTCCCACCCTCAGGAAAAGGTCCAACCCTAGTTACCTCCCAAAGGCACCACTTCCCGATTACAACCCATTGTAGGGTAGGGTTTCCATCAATGAATTTGCGGGGAAGAGTGCAAACATTCAGTCCAGAACAGGTATCTACTCATGTTGACCCAACTTCTAACCAAATGAGAGTCTACAAACTATATGATTAAGGAAGTGAGAAGGCGTGAACAGAACAGTCAAACTGTGCAGTTCACAAAGTCACGTCTACAGAGAGAAGTCTTGCAGTGGTGAATGACCCAGCTCGCAAAATACTAACTCACATTGATCTTGAAATCACCTCATGTGGTTTCGCATGGAGGCGGCTGTAGATTACGAGGCGGCAAGGAGAGGCTAGCGGGGACTTCAGCGCAGGGGTAACCGTTGTGTTCTGGAGACCCGTCAATGCACGTCAAGGCCATGCAGAGCAGCAGGTGGGACATAAGCAGATGGGTGCACGACAGGGAATGAGGGATGAACACCCAGCT
The DNA here is from genome assembly GCF_018350155.1 of Leopardus geoffroyi. Taxonomy (NCBI): domain Eukaryota; kingdom Metazoa; phylum Chordata; class Mammalia; order Carnivora; family Felidae; genus Leopardus; species Leopardus geoffroyi. The sequence goes on from NC_059343.1 coordinate 1,331,526, forward strand.
TTCCAAAGTGAAGAACCAAAACGCATTGCAGGTCAAAGTTATTCATCCCCAGTTGCCAATGTTAGAATGTCAAGGGTTTTAAAACGTCCAGGACTTCGTCACACGCTGTCAGAAGTTGACGCAGAACACAAGACATTCTGCTATCAATCTAAGGAACGAATCCAATTCATTCCTGGATATGGGATCCTGATTTTTATTTTCAAGCCCAGATGCCAGGTAGGGAGCTCGAAGCACACGTTGTACATATTTTCTGAATAATTTCAAATCTTTCAAGACATGGAACCAAATGGTGAGTGGAAACATTGAAAGAAAACATGCCAGGTTTGAAGAACACAGTCCAGCTCTGAGGAGTCGGTGAATGACCGCTTCATTTGTGATTATTTAAGGAAGTAAAAACAGGACGTGATGATGTTAAACGTTCACAGGTGTGGGGGAGGGGAGGGAGAGGACCCCCGCCCCAGATTTCCTATGAGAATGCACCCAAATTCAAGGTCTTCATGCTTGCACTGTCCCGATGGTCATTCCGGCTCTCGCTCGAGTTATCGAAACAGCGAACCCCACCCAACACTGAAAAACTATTTGAATGAGTGTATTAAAGAAAAGTGGTTTCTACTCACAGGATGCCAATCCAAGTCCTAACTTTTAGTCACTGAGAACATAAAGTGACCCCATAAGGCACCCTGCATTCAATAAACCCCACATGGGCCCGAACTATTCTCACCCTTACATGTTGGCTCAGAAAATCCCAACTGAAATCACCACCTTCTTCCTTAAACTTTTCTGGACAAATCTGGCAAAGCTAAGTATTCTGAATTATTTCACATATTATTTCATATAGTTTTACAATAAAAAATAAACAGAATGGGGCACCTGGGTGGCTTAGTCGGTTGAGCATCCAACTTCAGCTCAGGTCATGATCTTGCGACTTGTGAGTTCGAGCCCCGCATCGGGCTCTGTGCTGACAGCTCGGAGCCGGGAACCTGCTTCGGATTCTGTGTCTCCCTCTCTCTCTGCCCCTCCCCTGCTCGTGCTCCGTCTCTCTGTCTCTCAATAATAAAAAATAAACGTTAAAAAATTTTTAAAAATAAACACAAAAATGTCTCTGTATGTGTAAGTATGTGTCTACAAATAAACAGATAGGAATCTATTTTGCAAATATTGTATATAGTTTATATATTTATATTTAATATGTATCCATTTATACCATCAAGAGATAAATATAAATAAATAGATATGAACAGATAGATACATACACAAGGCACACATACTCAGACACACACACTTTTGGCTTTTTTTTTAAAGTAGGCTCTATGCCCAATGTGGGGCTTGAACTCATGACCCAGAGGTCCAGAGTCAAATGTGCCTCTGACTGAGCCAACCAGGCACCCTCCCACCTCCCCCCCACCACACATTTCCAAGGTTCTCCTTAACAAATAGCTAAAAACAAAATGAATTCGCAACGAATGAAAATTAAGTCTGGCATTAAAAATAAATGATCGAAATCATCTGAATACGTCAGATTATTGCCTGAGGTAGACACAGGGAGCGGCAAAGAAGCAAATCCCTGTAAACCCAAGAAATGCTTTCCCTCCTTGATTAAAGTATGTGAGCAATGTTCCTTCCTTTGCTTATACAGAGACATTGACTGTCTTTCATTCAACATTTTGTTGGGGCTAAATCAGCCACAGGAGTCAATGGCTTACGTAATTCGGGCAGGACCCACCCTCCCATGTCTTCACCTGATCCCTTTTCCATCTCCTCTTGTGTGGTGGCTGCAATGGTGGCCCTCCAGAAGACATTCCCACCCAGGACCTCACGATATGGCCTTATCTGAACAAAACGTCTTTACAGATGTGAATATGTTAAGGATTTGGAAATGGGACCATCCTGGATTGTGGTGACCTTAAATTCAATGACAGGTGTCCTTAGAAGAGACATAAAAGGAGACACAGACAAGGAGGAGACGCCACTTGAAGATGGACACAGAGACAAGAGGGAAGAGGCATGAAGGACCCTCCCCTGGGGACTCGGGAGGGAGCACAGCCCTGCCCCTCCTGGATCTCAGTGGTCCTGTCCCTCCTAGAGCTCAGAGGTCCTGCCCCTCCTGGACCTCAGCGGCTCTGCCCTGCCTGAATCTCAGCAGCCCTGCCCTGCCTGTATCTCAGGGGTCCTGCCCTGCCTGGATCTCAGTGGCCCTGCCCTGCCTGGATGTCAGTGGCCCTGCCCCTCCTGGATCTCAGTGGCCTTGCCCTGCCTGGATCTCAGTGGCCCTGCCCCTCCTGGACCTCAGCAGCCCTGCCCTGCCTGAATCTCAGTGGCCCTGCCCTGCCTGGATCTCAGGGGTCCTGCCCTGCCTGGATCTCAGTGGCCCTGCCCTGCCTGGATCTCAGTGGTCCTGCCCTGCCTGGATGTCAGTGGTCCTGCCCTGCCTGGATGTCAGTGGTCCTGCCCCTCCTGGATCTCAGTGGCCTTGCCCCACCTGGATCTCAGCGGTCCTGCCCTGCCTGAATATCAGTGGCCCTGCCTTGCCTGGATCTCAGTGGCCCTGTCCTGCCTCGATCTCAGCGGCCCTGCCCTGCCTGGATCTCAGTGGTCCTGCCCCTCCTGGATCTCAGTGGCCCTTCCCTGCCTGGATCTCAGCGGCCCTGCCCTGCCTGGATCTCAATGGCCCTGCCCTGCCTGGATCTCACTGGCCCTGCCCCTCCTAGATCTCAGTGGCCCTTCCCTGCCTGGATCTCAGCGGCCCTGCCCTGCCTGGATCTCAGTGGCCCTGCCCTGCCCTGCCTGGATCTCAGGGGTCCTGCCCTGCCCTGCCTGGATGTCAGCAGCACTGCCCTGCCTGGGTCTCAGTGGTCCTGCCCTCCCTGGATCTCAGTGGCCTTGCCCTGCCTGGATCTCAGTGGCCCTTCCCTGCCTGGATCTCAGCAGCCCTGCCCTGCCTGGATCTCAGCGGTCCTGCCCTGCCTGGATCTCAGTGCTCCTGCCCTGCCTGGATCTCAGCAGCCCTGCCCTGCCTGGATCTCAGCGGTCCTGCCCTGCCTGGATCTCAATGGCCCTGCCCTGCCTGGATCTCACTGGCTCTGCCCCTCCTAGATCTCAGTGGCCCTTCCCTGCCTGGATCTCAGTGGCCCTGCCCTGCCTGGGTCTCAGTGGTCCTGCCCTCCCTGGATCTCAGTGGCCTTGCCCTGCCTGGATCTCAGCAGCCCTGCCCTGCCTGGATCTCAGCGGTCCTGCCCTGCCTGGATCTCAGCAGCCCTGCCCTGCCTGGATCTCAGCGGCCCTGCCCTGCCTGGATCTCAGTGGTCCTGCCCTGCCTGCATATCAGACCTCTGACCTCCAGAACTGGGAAAGGATCAATTCCTTTTGTTGTAAGTTGCCCAATTTGCACTGATTCATTCCAACAGCCCCAGGACACTGATGCATCTTGTAAGAATGAGCTGTGATGACACATTTCTGAGAGTTACCTGGTGATTTCCACGAAAGGGGAATTATACACCACACTAGATACAAGGTGTGTTTTGTTTTGAAATGCATTATTTCTCTTGGCTCCCATGTAGCTATTACGCGCAAAGATGTGAGCAAAGAAGGATTAATCCAAAGTGAAAGCTAAGTGAAAGGGGCATCTTGGGGCTCAGTTGGTTGAGTGTCGGATTGTGGGTCAGCTCATGGTCTCACGGTTCATGGGTTCAACCCCTGCATCAGGCTCTGCGCTGACAGCTCGGAGCCTGGAGCCTGCTTCGCTTCTGTGTCTCCCTCTCTCTCTGCCCCTCCCCCACTCACACTCTGTCTCTGTCTCTGTCTCTCTCTCAAAAATTAATAAATGCAAAAAAAATTTTTAAGAAAACCACGAAACAAAGGGAAGCACGAGAAGGATGTCTGAATACCAGCCATGAGATGCTGCATGCACGTGTCCTGCATTGTTGGTCACCCACGGGAGACCGTGACAAATGTGATTTGTCAGCTGGGTCAGAGTGAGCTCTGGAAAAGCAGTTTTATTTATGTCTCCTCTTGAAGCCCCTTTGGTTCCGAGCAGCTGCTCTCCAGCCTTGGCCGAGACTTCAGGCCCACCGCAGATGCAGAAAGCCATGGTGGGCAGAGCATTGAATAAAGCACGTACGTCCGCATGAAGCCACAGAGGGAGGAGACATCTGCAGACGTCCACGGGTATATCTTCCCAGGTCCCTGGGAAGGAGCCACAGCCAAAGGCAAGCCAGGAAGATGTCTGGCGTGATGGGAATTCTCCCGGGAGGTGCGTGAATTAATTCTGGACACGGGAAATTGGAGTGTCGGCAGGTGGCTGGAGTGTGGCGCTTTCCACAAGCTGCGTTGCCTACACTGGGAAGCTGGGGAAGAGTCAGCTCGACGGGGAAGCATTCTCTCTGTGTCAACCACGGCTCGGATGGCCGAGAGCACCGCTGGCACCTGCAGAGGGTGGGATGCTTGGAGAGGTCCTATGGGCTGCCCTGGACGCGTCTGGCTTAAGGCAAATGTTTAGGAACACAACCTCCCCTCCTCGGAGAAGGGATCTCGGATGCCCCTCCAGCACAGCCCTTGTTTGCCTGAGCGAGGAGGCAGGATCACGTGTCAGTCCGCTCGGTGTGAAGGCTGGCGTCAGCTGTGCAAGGCGGGCGGGGAGGCGGGGACCCCCAGCCAGCTCCCCCAGGACGAGAACTTTGCAGTGACAGGGGCTCAGATGGCTGGGCCACAGGACCGTGTACAGACACTCGGTGTGCATCCTTCGGTGGCATTACAGTGGCCCCATCCCAAACCAGAAAATCAGCTGGGAGAAAGACACACTGAAAATGTGCTTCAACACTGTAGGAAACACTTCCCACGGGTAGTAGGAAGCATTCAGGTTTCAATAAAAAAGGACTCCAAAAAAAAAAGAAAAGGCGGGCGGGGAGGGAGGAAGCAATCACCCGCCTTGAATCCCGATACAACCTTCGACTGGTCCTTCCCTGGCCAGAATGAAGAGAACATCGATTCTCTTTGCTCACATTTCCTTGGAACTGTGCTGCCTCTCTCCGTGCCTGTGTCCACAGGCGAGAGTGAAATGGGACCCAACTCATTTCCCCGAGGAAGGGCTTTAAAAGTAAGGGTTCTGTCAGGTGCCAGGTGCAGCCACAAGAACCGAGAAGGAAGGTTCCATTGAAGTTCTACCATAAGAAACGCACAAACTTGGAAATAATTGAGTAGCTTTTCGTGTTCTATTGCCCGGAGAGACTGTAGTTGAATCAATGCAGGGCGTATCCAGCTACCATGGAGACCGTGAGTATGGCTGATGAATGCTCTACGCAGAAGCGAGGCCGTGAAGTGATAAAGGCAAGAGTAAACGCAACTTCTTACCGGAAACTTCCATCGCGAGTGACAAAGGTATCGGTGAACACGAATATGAACATGAATGAATTCAATTCTGGGAGCGTCGGGGTTTGGAAAGACTGTGCTCTCGGCTTGAGTCAAAGCTGCAAACTTTCAGCTCAGGGGAAAAGACTTAGAAATTAAGGAAACATTGGGGCGCCTGGGTGGCGCAGTCGGTTAAGCGTCCGACTTCAGCCAGGTCACGATCTCGCGGTCCGTGAGTTCGAGCCCCGCGTCAGGCTCTGGGCTGATGGCTCAGAGCCTGGAGCCTGTTTCCGATTCTGTGTCTCCCTCTCTCTCTGCCCCTCCCCCGTTCATGCTCCGTCTCTCTCTGTCCCCCAAAAAATAAATAAACGTTGAAAAAAAAATTTTTTTTAATAAAAAAAATAAAAATAAAAAAAAGAAATTAAGGAAACAGAGTGTCCAAGGTCAAACTGACAAGACGCATTAGCTTCTGCCGATATTCGTTCTGACAGTCATCTTGAGTTAGATGTGATCCCAACACAGGGCACAGCGTGGAGCCACAGAATTAATGACGCTCTCCTGTGGCACAGCAGGAAGAGAATAGAGTCTCTGGGCACGAAGTCCCAAACCCTGTGATCGTCCGTGATAATAACCGTGGTAGATAAGAGAGTGACAATCAATACCATCACCATCATCGCCCGCAAGATGTTCCCCGCTGCAACGCAATGGGTGAGGTCGGTGATAAGGGAGGGGTTACAGGAGCAGGGAGGGAAGGCACCCGAGGGCAGGACCCAGGTCTTGTGTGGAAGCTGAGAAGTCTAGGCTGGGTAGGGTGGGGATGGTCCCGAGCGGGAGACAAACAAGCAAGGAGCGAGAACAACACGGGCCAGTGTGGAGCGACAGAAGGGAGGCAGGAAACCTTGTCCCCCCACATCTAAGCAGGTAAGGTGGCGGCACAACTCTGGAGTCCAGACCGGGGAGAACCTGGATGTGGGAGGCCAGCCAGGAGGCTGTGTGATGGACCAGGACAGGTGTGACCCAGGGTAGCATCACGGCACCAAGACAAAGGATGAAGGTCTTTGAGACATGTTCACGAGGTGGATGCAAAGCGTTCAGTTACTGATTGAAGATGGAAAGGTGGACGAGACCATCAGGGAAACCCCAGGGTCTCGCCGACAGCCAGAAGGTGATGCAACATGGACCAAAGCAGGCAGGAGGAAGGTGTCCAGTTCAGGGGCACAGAGCTCTAGGGGGGCAGGGCTTTTGGAGACAAACAGGTCACCGAGAGCTGGCACCATGATCGCGGACGCGATGGCCAGGGGCCAGGTGTGTTTCTCGTGGGAGGTGCGGGGATCAGGCGTAGAGGCATGAGGCATAACGGGCCAGTCAAGAAAGGAGAGGCTGCGGACGACCGAAGCAGGTGGTAGATGGAAAATCAGAGGCGACAGCATCGCAGCAGATGATGCAACCAAATCTTTTAAGACGGCTGATTAGAGAACACAGCGTTAGAGTGTTTATCGTAGTTCTATTAGCTCAGGTAAGTAGGTATTACGGCATTAATTCACCTCTGTGGCTGGAATGCAAATTCCACGTGGGCAAGAACCCAAACGCCATCTGATGCTACGAAGACACTCTTTGCCGGGCAATGCCTTCACGGTGCCACGGTTTATCGAGGCTCCGAGACAATTGCCCAGAAGGGCAAGAACGTGGCATGTGACCCAAATCCTTCCCCGGCAACCGCAGCAGAGAGACAGGACGAATGGATCAGAGACACCCTTCCTCCTGGATCACTCTCCTCTCATCTACTCCAGCAGGCAGAACCAATTAACCAGCCACAGGGTTGCCCAGAAGTCCACCTGTGATCCAGCCAATCCACGCTCCAGGTGTAGACCAACCACTTTCTGCCTCCCAGGTGCTGTGCCCAAATTAATGTCTTTAGAGGTTTACACACTAAGGGATACAGGGTTATCCAGGGTGCTTTACCAATGCATCAAGGCGCATCCTTCCACGTGGAAGTCTACTCAATAGTTAACATTAAACTACACACTCTGTCTCTACGTTGGTCAGCAGGGTTGCTCTGTGACTTGCCTTCGGGAACGCAGTTCCCTTGCCCTTTTGGGAAGAAAACACAGAGTTTCTTCTATTTAACACTTGGAGTAACCCTGGTGGGTCTGGTCCCTTGGAATGGCATAAACCAAGGGCTGGCAGACTTTTGTCGTTAGGGGCCAGGGAGTAACGAAGCTTCGTGGGCTGAACGCTTCAGCTCTGGTCCTAGAACGGACAGCCACAGACAACCAGTGAATGAACGGGTGCAGCCCGTGTGTCGATAAAACTTTATTGGTATAAACAGGTGGACAGCCAGCTTTAGCCCGGGATGGTGGCCTGCAGTCCTTGGTCTACACCATCCTTGGAGGCTTAGGGAAACTACAAAGGAAATCCATCCCAAGCAAGAGGCTTTTTGGTGGAGAGCTGACATTTGCTATTTCAACAGATTGCTAATCTGTTTGTGATTTCTATTTCTATCTGCATCAACTTGGGAAAATTCCATTTTTTTCTTTTTCTTTTCTTTTTTTTTTTTTTTTTTTGGAATGAGACATGCTTTTCTAACTGGTAATCAAAGATATTAGCCCAGAGTCAAGAATAAATTACTCTTCGCCCAAATTTAAATCACATTTTATTAGATGTTATTTCCTCTTTCTTGTTCCAAGGCCTACTTAATTTATTCTTGCTTGTCCTGTAGGGCAGAGGATTCATAATTGGTCGGTGAATTATTACTCTCATTTTTTAAGGAAACGATTATTAACTTTGTTCGTGGCTTCTATGTTCCCACTGATGTTTTATTTCTACACAAACACTTCCATTTCCCTAATCCCTAATTTGTACTTCAGTTCCTGGGTGCCCAGACACATTTTCACTGCCCGCCTGACCCCCTCCCCCCTCGCGTGCCATCATTTCTTTCTAGTTCGAGAACTTAGAGCTGTATAAATTATCTTCATATGTTTGGCTATATTCCTTAGATGGTGGCACAGAATAGAAATGCAATAGATCCCATTTTTATTGTTTATAAAATATTGTCTCACTGGCTGTGAGTTTCTCTGTGTATGTGCTGTACAAGGCCAGCTTGCAAAAATTAACGTGTGTTTGGGTATATGGAACTTTGTATTTTTTAATAATTAAAAGTAAATATGTGGGGGTGAAGTAGGTCCCCCAAATCTGAGAGCTCAGCCAGACCAAAGATGTGCAAAGCATCCAGTGTTGAGTTGGGGGAAGGATGAATTCCTAGAAAAGAATCAGCCAGAGAAAGCAGTTGCCTGCTGTGGACCCCCATTCACCGCTGGAGGAAGGGAAGGAACCCCACGGGACGCCCAAAACCTGAAACTCGTTACCTGCCAGGGCAGAGAGAGCACAGGTGCCCGGCTCCCTCCTGAGGAAGCCCCAGGATTGTGACAGCAATAGGTCTGTGGTCTATAGAGGTGAGCGAGTCCTATGGGTGAGTCCCCACTAGGGACACCATATACATGCAATCACACAGGACTGTCTTTCCGTGTCTGGCTCAAGTCACTGAGCATCATGTCCCCGAGGTTCGTGTACGTTGTAGCAGGTACAACACGTCCTTACTTTTCAAGGCCGAGTCATATTCTATCGTGTGCATAGAACACATTCTGTGTTTCCATCCATCCATCAATGATGCCCTCTTGGGGGGCCATCAACCAGCCCAAAAAAGCATCCATAATGAGTGTGGTTGAAACAGTCACGAACGTTTTTTCTTCTTCGGCTTGGCTGCTTGAGAGAGCCTTATCCTGACTGCCTTCTGGCGTGGTGTCTGTGACACAGAAGTCACGTTGTGGACGGTGGGGGGCCCCTAACCCTAACCCTAACCCTAACCCTAACCCTAACCCTAACCCCTAACCCTAACCCTAACCCTAACCCCTAACCCTAACCCTAACCCTAACCCTAACCCCTAACCCTAACCCTAACCCTAACCCTAACCCTAACCCTAACCCCTAACCCTAACCCTAACCCTAACCCTAACCCCTAACCCCAACCCTAACCCTAACCCTAACCCTAACCCTAACCCCTAACCCTAACCCTAACCCTAACCCTAAAACTCCAACGCTGACCCAAACCCAAGCCTAACTCAAACGCTAACCCTAACCCTAACCCTAACCTCATCAGGACATGCTTGGTGTGGCCATCAGAGGGCCCCCGCAGTCCACAAGGTGACTTCTGTGTCACTGTCACCACGCCAGAAGGCAGCCAGGATAAGGCTCTCTCAAGCAGCCGAGCCGAAAAAGCACCTTGTGACTGTTTCAACAACACTCATTATTTCTTATCTGTGAAATAGCTCATACAATAGTCACCGCGAAAAGCACGCGATAACCTTGTGGGAAATTAACTTGTAAAACAACCCCGTTCGGTGACATTGAGAGGGGTTCCTGACATGTACTATTGGCACAGAAGATGATACCAGATCAGGAAATCAGCGACCAGCCCCTGCTAACCATGACCCATGGGTACGGGCTGGAGGGAACAGCATGGCCTCACTCCAGACCCCAGTGAGGATGGATGGAGAAGAAAATACCTTCAAGTAAAGAAGGCATCCCATAAAATAAAGGAGAAAAGCGTTGGCTCAATAATGACAGATAGGCTAATATCTGGAAATGATGTAACAAACAACATGCGGTCAAACTCCTTGCAGACATTCAGCCCGCAGTGGGATCAGACTTTCACACTCAATATGCAGCACCAGAAACTGCAAAACTCTAACCTTACGAGTCAAAAAAAAATGATATTAAATGACAACGAACCTACCCAAACCCAACCGTGACCCTAACCCGTAACCTTAACCCTAAGCCAAAACGTAGCCCTAACACTAAACCTAAAACTCTAACATTAACACTAACCCTAACCCTAACAATAACCCTAACCCTAACCCTAAAACCTAACCCGAACCCGAACCCGAACCCGAACCCCCAATGTGAGCTGAACCTGCATTTGGACTCTGATTCGATACACACCACGATGCGAACATGAGAAAAGCCAATAACACTAAGATCGATGCCCAATGTCTGACTTCTGAATCACATTAACCTTGACCATAATGACGAACCTGAAAATGATCCTATAGCCTCAAACTTCATCTTAACACTAACACGAGACACAGACCGCCCTAGGCATCATCCTCAACCTGGACTAACATTAACTGGAACCCTGATCATAACCAATCCCTGACCTTATCCATTATTCAACCCTCACCTAAACCAATTCCAAGTCTAAGCATAAACCAAACTCTCACCACCACCCTAAACCTAGGCTCTACTCTGAGCATAACCCGAACTCCAAAACCCAATGCGAAACCTCATCCTACCCTTAAAGCTGCCCCTAACCCTAACCCTAACCCCTAACCGTACTCTGAGCATAACCCTGACACTAAGCCTGACCTCCACCATAACCCTAACCCTAACCCTATCCTCTAACCCTAATCCTAACCTGCAACCCTGACCCTAACCCTATACCCTACTCTGAGCATCACCGTGACAGTCACTCTACCCTTCACCATAACCCTAACCTGAAACCCCTGTTCATAAGACTGACCATACACCTAACCTTGACCTTAATGAAACCCTAACCATACCCCTAAAGCTAACCATAACCTTCACCATAAAACTGACCCCAACCCCAACCCTGACCCAACCCTGACTTAACCCTGACCCCGACCCTAAAACTACACCCGGACGCTGACCCCAGCTGTCCTTTGTGACATGAGAGCTGGATTTTGAGCAAGTGAGGACATTGCACACAGGCACTCATCGTCCTCAGCGTAAACCCCCCACCCCCAGCTCTGCACGGGGATGAGCTTCTTCGTGAGCATTCGGAGTCCTGCATGGAGGGCTGATAGTCCTTCATAAAAATATTGATGCAGCTCTAGAAAGCACAGAGCTTTGCAGGCACGAAAGGATACGCAGAAACCGTGAACACTCATGAGTAAGCTGGTCTGTAAATGCTGGGTCCTCTATGATCCCAGCTCTAGAACATTCTGGAGAAGGCGAAACCATGCAGAAAGTAAGAAGTTCGGTGGTCACTGGGGGTTGGAGGAGGCGAGAGGTGAGTGGGTGGAGCACGGGATTTATAGGGCAGTGAATCCACTCCGTAGGACACACAACAATGGGTCCATGCCACCGTAGATTTCTCCAAACCCACAGAATGCACAACAGCAAGACTGATCTCAATGTAAACCATGGACTTCCAGGAACAATACCGTGTCTGTACTCGCCCACTGACTCTAGCAGATGGGCCCTCTACATGCAAGATGTTAATAATCATCCAAACTATGGTGGCCGGTGGACGTCCATTCTCTGCATTTCGTGCTCAATTTTCTATAAACCTTCAAACTCCACAATTAAAGTCTGATCATTTTTTTTTTTAATTTTTTTTTTCAACGTTTATTTATTTTTGGGACAGAGAGAGACAGAGCATGAACGGGGGAGGGGCAGAGAGAGAGGGAGACACAGAATCGGAAACAGGCTCCAGGCTCTGAGCCATCAGCCCAGAGCCCGACGCGGGGCTCGAACCCATGGACCGCGAGATCGTGACCTGGCTGAAGTCGGACGCTTAACCGACTGCGCCACCCAGGCGCCCCTAATCATTTTTTTTTTATAATAAAACCAGAGATTCGAGGTGCGTTTCAGGTAACAGGGCTTTTTGTGACTTGTTTCCCAAAAGGAAGTTTTCAAAATGCATTCTGATCTTTCACCTTATAAGCAGATTAGGTATGGAATTTGCTCTGACTAGGAAGGGTCAGTCTGTAAGATGAGATTCCTACACACAGGTGCACCCCTGGAAAACTGGAGACAGGAAGCCAGCTATAAGACGGCACATTTAGGAAATCCTTGCCATCCCGGGCGACCACATCAACCCTTTCATTGTCTCTCCAGCACGGACGGGTGAAAACACATCATCAGTTAATACTTGGAACACTCAAAGGACGAGTCAGGGCAGGTGTGTGACAGGCAAAGCCCACGCCTGGGATGGCGATGAGGTAAGTGACCGAGGGACAGGTATGCCAAGCACTTCAACCCCAGGGGAAACCTTCCCCGTCCACGCCCGGGCTTATCGGCAGGTTCTGGGCTGGGGAGTGATGACACATATGTTAGGGAAGCAGAAAAATGCTGAAGCAGCCCCAAGACACAGCTGCCCAGTCCGTGTAGGTGAGCTCCACATAAGAAGGCTACTCAGGGCACGCAGAGACAGGCAGCCCGATAACCCGGGCGGAGAGGCATCCCTACCTCGGGCTCCCACAGCAAGCTGTTGCAAAGACCCCATGTCACTGGGCACATTCCGCCCTCTTCCAACGTGGCTCCGCGAGTGGCCAATCATCACCCAGATGAGCAGTTCCATAGGAAAACACACAGAATGTGAAAAAGCGTGCAAAGATACAAGGCCGTCAAGCATGAACGGTAACGAAAACTTCTAAAAAGATGCGTTGATAAGAAATTAGGCAAAGGGTTTGGTGCGTCTCCACAATGGAAGGGTAGATGGCCACAAAAATAAGCAACTTCTATTTGTTAACAGAGAAAGACGTCCAACAGGATAAAACGGGGGACAGCAAGACGCTAGGCAGAAGGGAAAGGGAAAACCCAACGCCGTGAGGGTCGATGATACATACACAGAACCCAACGGCAGCTGGCTCACGCTTCCTCCTGGGGTGACGTTCCGGATTTGAAGGATCCGAGCCCTCGTCGTGAGCTGTGCGGACCCCCTAGAGCCCTCCCCAGCTCTTGGGGGCACTTTCAGGGCTCTTGGGGGGGCGGGTGGTCTACCCTGCTGAGTTTCTCCGGACAGGAAGAGGGAAAGGGTGGTCATGCCACTGTGTCTTTCTTGCCGTCATTTTGTCCCATTGACGGAAGCACGGAATGCTACCTTTGTCCTCACACACATGTGAACCCACAGCACACACTCACCTACAAGCCAGGTGGGTATGTAACAGGTCTTCCGGGGGACAGAACAGATTACAGTACACAAACCAGCGTTCCTAGAAGACCCCGGCCGGTGGGCACCCAACGCAACTCCCATCTGCCAAGATGCTTCAGCTGTTTCTTTCTCTTCCTCCTCCCTGCCGCTCTCCACCTCGCCCCATCTCCCCACCCCCAAGGATCTCACTTATTTCTGAGTTCATTCCTGGACGTCGAGTTCAAATCCCAACACCTCCACTTACTAAGTACGGGAAGGACACCCACTACCCTAAACTCTTTACGGCCCCACTTTCCTCATTTGGAAAACGCATCTAGTGGTCATACTTACCTCAAAGGACAGAACACGTGAGTCAATACACATAACGAGCTTTTTACATTACTCGGTAGACGGCAAGTATCCAACACGATGTTGGCTGTTTCCCTCATTATGGAAATTGCCAACATAAAGCAGATTAATGTTGTCTTTTGTTCAGGCTCCTCACCTCTGTAGCTTATTAGAGAATCGCCACAGATCCTGGTATGCCAAAGACAGTCTCATTTCTCCTTCCCACCTCCCCCCACTGCCCGCCCCGGGAGTACTTCTCAGGTTGCAAGGTGCACAGGTGCGGAGCTTACTCAGAAAGTCGTAGACAGACGAGCTGAGGACTCAAAGGGCAGAGTTTGGGGCTGTTAACGCAGCTGGAATCGACGGCACCGAAAGGCCACGGGGCAGGGGAGGGGGGGGGTGGGCAGAGAATCAAAATGTGGGTAGAAACTCCGGCAGAACCCTCGGCTGAGTAATTAATTTCAAAGGCTCCAACTTGAGACATCAGGGAACTCGGAAGCAAACAACAGCTAGCACGTCGAAAGATGAGGAGAGAAGTTTAAGCTGCTGCCTGGTGATGGGGAGACAAGATGACATTTAAGTCCTGCCAAGTTGGAAGGACTTAGTGAACATGTTGGACTCTCACCTGAAACCTGAGATGGTCCAGATCTTTGAAGAAAGGGCTGTGTCTCAAGATTAAGAGCTCCATCCAAGGCCCAAGGGCAACATTGAAATAGACTCATGATTAACGAGACCTTTAGTTGAGCTCCCACAAGATCTAGGTATCCTGCAAATCATATCATTGCTTGCTACAAATCTCAACATTCTTCAGAGGAAGATAACAGAACCCAAAATCCGTACTAGGGATCATTCACGGTGACTAATACACAATAAAAATCACTCACGTACAAAGAAACAAGAAGATGAGGGGCGCCTAGGTGGCTCAGTCGGTTGAGCGTCTGACTTCAGCTCAGGTCATGATCTCCCAGTTTGTGAGTTCGAGCCCCGCATCGGGCTCTGTGCTGACAGCTCGAAGACTGGAGCCTGCTTCGGATTCTGTGTCTCCCTCTCTCTCTGCCCCTCCCCCACTCAGTCTCTCTCTTTCTCTCTCTCTCTCAAAACTAAAATAACCATTAAAAAATTAAAAAAACAAAACAAAACAAAGAAACATGTAGTCAACCTGCCATCAAGAGGGGGAAAATCAACAGAAACAGACCCAGAGATGATACAGATGTTAGAAGTCTCAGAAGAGAACTTTAATTACTACGTATTAAGGAGCCTACAAGTCCAGACGGACATCAAGGATGAAGATACAAGAAACACCAGGAAAAATATGTAGACTAAAAACAACCAACTGGAAACCCAAAAGCTGAGAAATACAGTTTGTTTGGCTCAAATCACAAATCCAATCATGGGGGTAAGAGTATAACACACACGGCTGAAAAAACAATTTGGTGAACTTGAGGTAGGTCCGTAGAAATCATCCAAACTGACGCAAAGAGCAAAATTTTTGAAAGCTGGGGTAACACGAACTGTGCTCAATGATACAATGGCCAGACAGCGTGATGCGACCTAACGTATATGTAATCGTAGAGCCATAAGGACACGATGGAAAGAAGAAAGTTTTTTTGGAAAAAAAAAATGGCTGAAAATTCTCTAAATTTTATCACAGCCAACTACACAGATAGAGAAAGCTTTTTAACCCCAAACAGGCTAAACACAGAGAGAAAAAGGGACCCACCTAGACATATTCGCAAACTTCTGAAAACGGAAAGTAAATGAAGAAGACAACAGAAAAGACTGGACAAGACACTTATATTCATGAAATATCGACAATGATTACAGCTGACTTCTCATCCCAAGTGACAAAGGTCCGTGTCAGAACACCTTTAACATCCTGGGGGCGTCGCAGGATGTTTTCAACGTGGAATTCTGCATCCACCGAAAATAGCTTTCGAAACACGCAGGCCAAGTGGCAAGACTTTCCGACACAGGAAAGGTACGGAAGTTTGTGATGAGCAGAACACGTGGTTAATGGTCCCTCTGGAGACAGCGCCACGTGGGTGCATGAGAAAAGCCTTTAAGATAAAACCTGAAAATACAGGAAATACAAATACTTATCTCCAAGGCACTCCAGCACCTTCCCGGGACTCTCCTCTTGGTAAGGCGTTACACCATCTACAGGGCATCTGATGGACTTGTACCTCGCTAACACAATGGCTTCTGCCTACTGAAAACCACGCATCATGGAAATCATGTGGCTATTCCTTTTAGAGAACACTGCACGCTTTAAAAAATAAATAAATAAAGCCCTTTCTGACTATATTTTCTATATCCCCTAGAATCCACTTGATTTCCCCCAGAGGGAAAAACACAGAAGTAACATTTCTAGAATATTTTTTTTTTTTTTGAAACGGTTTCATGTGGGTGATGTCCCATCACTGACCTTGGATGCACGGAGCATCTTGAGCTGTGTTCAAAGGAACCATCTAAGATGTGTCCAAAGCAAACGTGGAAATTAAATGGCCAATGACACTGTGGGGAGTGAAAGTATCCCATAAATTACTGGTGGCAGACACAGAATGTGGCAGGCAAGGTGAGGAGGAAAATTCTTCCTTGCGGGATTTTTAAAAAAATCCTGCCGTTATTTATAGAGGCGCTAAGGCAATCAGGCAGACAATCGCCCTCTCTCATAGAACTCACCTTGCTAGTGGTTCAAAAGGTTAGAATTGATCGTTGCAAACTCCGGGAAATGAAGAGCCTTTAATGTAAGGAACAAGATGACAGCTATAATAGCCGATTAAATTTTCAGAACGTGCTGAGCGTCTCCTTCTGCGCCTTCAGGAAAGACACAGTGACCTTCTAAAGCCTTCTAATTACCCACAGGAAACCAGCAGTCTGTCTGTCTGCCTGGCTGTTGCTGGCTAGCTAGCATACGTGCTCCTTGACTAGCTCAGGACGCTAAATTAAAATTGAAAGGTAAAAAAAAAAAAAAAAAAAAAAAAGGACTCTAGTTTGAAAAATTCATGACAATAAGGGCCATTTCATGGTATGTAGGGAAGACAGGTGGTCTTGGACGTACACCAGACCTAAATATACACGCGGAACATTGTTCAAACTACTCTTGGCGATACACGGAGTGTCGGCCAGCCAACGCACGTCAAGCACTTCACGCTATAGGTATTAGGTGTCGAGAACTCTACACTATAAAGAAAAACCACACGTGGTGGGGAGAAAAACAAAACCCATGCAATCAACACTCAGTCAAGTTTTTCGCAATGGACCAAGCTCCAGAAGGATCCTTCCGGAAAATCAGAGAGTCTATGAGTAGAAGAAAAATGGTAGGTGTCTACTCGTCTCAAGATAGGTCTACGTTCAAGACATGAATCTCTCTTGGATGACAGAGTAGTAGATTCCTACCCAGAGACGCCATTTCCTGTTGCCGTAACGAATACCGAACTGATGTCATGGTATCTTTTGCTTCCATGACCAATTTTAGCATTTTATAGTGAGTTGGATGACCCAGACGTTCACAAAGATGTATTGCCATCTCGCCGGGAAGTGGACCCAACTGACTTTTCCTGGCACAGGTGAAGCTTATAAAAAAAAAAAACAAAACAAAACTGAGTGCTGTTTTCTCTTAAGGAAAGCAAACCGGATGTAATACCTAAGTATCCCGTGAATCCAACAGCTGGCCCCTCTTCCCACTAAAGACAGAGAGAGATTTATGCTGGCAGAATGGCATTAGGAAAGGTGGAAACTGGTCAGGAAGACATTTCTGAAGAACACAGAGTAAAGCCTTTTAGGGAAAAGATCACAGACACCGTATCTCCAGTGGGATTACGCTGAAGGTTTAGGATTCCATCGCGGCTTGTGTGAGCCTACGGCAAATGTCCAAAACACAATTACATTCTTGCAGTCTTTTTAAGAGGATTTAAATTCTCTAGTCCCACTTGGATTCACTGGGATGCTGTTATGACTTTCTGTTGTTTGCTTGTGTGGTGGTGTTGGGTTTTATATTTTTATTTTTTGTCTTATTTCATTTTATGCCATTTGATGTTATTCCATTTATTTGCTTTTTTTGGGTCACAGAGCAAGAGTATTTACTCCAAATGAGACAGCTTTGGTCAGCAGGGTATTACTCAAGAGCAATAAAGACATTGGCACCATGGCTACATGATGATCACGTATTGAAACTCTTGTCCCTGGAAAATCTCTTGGTGGAGAAATGAGCCCTATTATCTCAGTTCCTCAAAACAGTCATTAACTTATCCTTCCAAGAGCTCAGCTAGTTGAAGGTTGGGATGTGGATAGCCTCCCATATCAACACAAAGTAGGCTCTCAACTGACCATGACTTCAAAAGCAGCAAGTATGGGAGAGTGAGGAGGATGAAGCATGCAACCAAGAACTTAGGTTTTTCTTTTCTTAGATTAAGTCCAGAGAAGGGGTGGAGGTATGCTGGAGAGAAACTAGGTATTGAGAAATCACTGTGCTCTGGACAGTAATCTGTGCCATGTTGTTAAGATGTGTGCTTGCTTGCTCAAAAAAAAAAAAAATTGCCAGAGACACAATTACCCAATGCAGGAAGTCAAGGAAGAGCCATAAGCCATGAGTAAGTGTGGTTCCCACGGGCCTCGTGCCAACTCATGTTACTGGGAGTGTGTGGGCAAGAATTTTGCAGGCTCCAGTGGGTGCAGGCTGGACTGGAGAGAAGTGTCTCCATCTGAGCTCAGTGCTGGAGAGCAGCCTGAGCTAGACAGGGTGTTCTGTGATTGCAGGAAGACGGATGGATGGATGGATGGATGGATGGATGGATGGGGGGATGGATGGATGGATGGGTGGATGGATGGATGGAAAATGGGTGGATGGATGGATGGATGGATGGATAGGTGGGTGGATGGATGGATGGATGGATAGGTGGGTGGATGGATGGATGGATGGATAGGTGGGTGGGTGGATGGATGGATGGATGCATGGATGCATGGATGGATAGGGGGATGGGTGGGGGATGGATGGGGGATGGATGGATGGTACATGGTGGATGGATGGCCACCCAGGGATAGGGAAATGCAGTTACCCCTAGCCAGCCACTGGCGGGAGCTGCTTGTGTACCTGCTGACCTACAGGGCAGGGAATGGCCCCGGGCTGCATGGACAGCATCTCTGGGGGCCTCTGAGACTGGATGCAGATCCAGCCAAAGTGAAAGTCTGTTCAAGGACTACCACCCAACTGCCCCCACATGGCCAAGCCCCAGCATCCTCCCCCTGACATGTTGGGAGGCCCTCCACTGACCGACTCCTTCCAAGGGTCCACCTTCGTATGTTATAAAACTCATATGGTGTTGCTTTCTTATCTGATTCAACACACACAAGATTAACGCATAAAGTGTGTGTGTGTGTGTGTGTGTTTCTGAGTGTGTGTCTGTCTGGCTCAGACCACTTTCCTCCACCGCCCACCCTACAGACACATTCAGTCATCGTGGAGACCACAAACACCATGAATCAGTTCCCACTTGGAGTACCCATCAGCTTTGAGGGCAGGGTTGCGCCTGCTCTTGGAAGTGACCGCACCATCCTGGGTGATTTGGAATCATTGCCTCGCCCATCCCAACACCCTGGGCGGCCTCCCCTCCAGCACAGAGGAGCTGACCAAGTGCTGTCCCCCGAACACTCTGGCTTTCCACATCCACACCCAAATCTCAACATACAGAAGACATGTGCAGAGAAGACGGACGCAGAATGACAACAAGGTCCCTAAGTCACAAGGATGCAACAGACCAGCACCTTCCAACGCGTCCGCAGGAGCTGCCTACACAGAGCAACGTGACCACGGGTGAAACGTTTGCTGTCCTTCGTCACTCTCCAGTGGCGACCGGAAATCCCCAAAGGAAACGCGCAGGAGGGAGAGACATCCCCCAGCCCCGAGTCACCTCCACCCCTCGCACCCCCGATCCCATGCCCGGGTCTGCAGCTCAGCCACAAACACCAACTCGGACCAAGGCAAAGAGCCGTTGGGCTACGAGAAGTACCTTTGTCATTCGACGTCTCCTCTTTTAGTCTCCGCACAACGTCTTGGGCTTTGCTGTCATTGTTTCCGGCTAAAAGGAAAAGAAAAGATATAAGCAGTGGGAAGGCTGTCCAGGTGCGACTGAGCACAAGATAATGTTGTCTTGAGGTGCAAAACTCAGCCCTGGGGTGGGCTCTTTAAGGCTTCTCTTCTTGCCCTGGTGCCGAATGGGCTTGTGGATCCATTCCCGCCAAGTCAACCTACCAACTGAGGAAGCCTCTCCTTCACCCTGGATGGACAAGGTGCACGCGTTTGTTTGACATCTTCCTTAATGGTGATTACAGGGGCGTGGGGTGCCTCGTGGTTCAACGCACACTGTCAGGGGTTGGGGGCAAGCCAAGAATCACACAGGCATAGAAATGTTGACGGGAAGGACAGAGCAGAAATCAGAAATACAACTTTCTAAGAAACTTTTTTTTTTTTTTGCCAGGGCGGGCAGGGGGTGGGCGGGGAGAGCCAGGGAGAGGAGCAGAGAGAGAGAGAGAGAGAGAGAGAATCCCAAGCAGGCTCCGTGGTCAGTGCAGAGCCCAACTTGGCGGTCGAACTCATGAACTGCGAGATCTTGACCTAGAGTCGAAATCAAGAGTCAGACGCTCAACCGACTGAGCCACCCCAGCGGCCGTCCACTCATTGGTGGCGTGATCTGTAAAACTGATCACGGGATGTGCCTGCTACGTACGTGGGATTTCCCATTTCCTTATCGGTGACTCCGTGAAAACTCGGCAGGTGTGGTTTTCCTGAACGTGAGTGTAGAAGGGTTACGGCACATATTTTGTGTGTGAGGGGTGTCATGGCTGAAATTCGGAAGACACAGGGCCACGGCCAGCTCATCCGTGGGCCATGCCACTCTTAATCTCAGGGTTGTGAGTTCAAGTGCCCGGGGGAGCCTACTTAAAAAATAACTCAGGGGCGCCTGGGTGGCTCAGTCGGTTGAGCCCGCGACTTCGGCTCAGGTCATGATCTCATGGTTCGTGCGTTCCAGCCCCGCGTCGGGCTCTGCGCTGACAGCTCGGAGCCCAGAGCCTACTTCGGATTCTGTGTCTCCCTTTCTCTCTGCCTCTCCCCTGCTCACCCTCTGTCTCTCTCTCTCTCTCAAAAATAAATAAATGTTAAGAAAACTAAAACTAAATTAAAAATAAAAAACAAAACAATTTTTTTAATTACAGACTATGAAATTGGGATTAAAAGAGCGAATAAGGTTTCTTCACTGTCTTCCTAAGTAAATGTGCACTGACAGTTGCAGGCTGGGGTACTACTATTTTCCGAATGTCCCTAAGCACAGAGTCCTGCTATTAAGGGGTGCCTGATGGGGCTGCTGTTGTGGGGGAGACGCTCAGGAGACCCTGCCTGCCCACACACCAGCGCGCACAAGCAACTGGACCGGAGACAGATTTTCAGCTCCTTGGAGGGATGAGCTAACCCAGAAAGTCCCTGCAGGGGTGAGTCATGGGAGCGCTTCCACAGAAGGGGATTAGACCTGGCATCTGAGGAACACAGGTGTGGGCGTGAAGCTTCTAGAGCCTTGAGCACGGCCAGGTGGCCCGGGTCCAGCATGTCCCAAGGGAGGGGGGGGCTGGCTCTTCCCACCTTCTCACCCGGGTCCCGCCCCTGCCGGCAGGGTGTGCTCCGGGCTAGAACCATCTTGAAAATCGCAATGAGAATAGATTACCAAGCCATCCTTTTCAGAGGCATTTCTGCATGCTGTTTGCACACATGCGTGCAGGAGCTCACTTGTGAAATCCCATGCAATTTTTAAATATTAAATAGCCACCTGCTGCTGGGCCCAAGCTTCTGGCATTTGCCATCTTGGCATCAAGGGGTGGTCCAGTGGAAGCTCGCAGGAAGTGGGATAGAACCTCTACGTTCCCGAAAAAGACGGAAAGGGCCACAGAAAGCGAGGGCCGTCGACCAGCAGGGGGAACTGGTCATGACTGGTCATGCCTCGCTTTCTCAGGCACGTTTTTGGTAAAGGTCTTTCCTACGTTTACTGAGCACACATCGCAAAACAGATAGAATTCGACCAGGATGCTACTGGGCACAGACACAGTGGGTCTGCCGTCTACAAGTCCTTCCTCTGGAGGGCTAAGTTTTCCACGTGCCACGCGTCCCACAGACGTCCTGCCCATAACGTCGACAAGGCACTGAGTCACTTCTCTCTCTTTGGACGGCATCCTATCCACCGGATTTCGAGAGTCTACAAGACGCAATGTAACTTCCATCTGTTTGTGTGGGGTTTTGTAAGATGTTGAGCCTAAACCAAGGTCAGCAGACTATGAGCCTAGGGCCAAATCTGAAGGTCCCCTTGTCGTAAAAAGGAAAAAAAAAAATAGTGGAACAACAGCTATGCCTGTAGCTTTAAACACTGGCAGTGACCACTTTGTTGCTATGAAGGCGGAACTGATCGGGGAGAAACACACCTACGGAAATATTTGTTACCTGGCCCATCACAGAGAGAATATTTACTGGCCCTTGGTCTCCGCCTTAGATGGCTGCTCATGAAGACTTAGGAACAAACATCTTCCACCAAAATAGTGTTCTGAAACAATAATAACTAAGATACTGTGAGCAGGGGAGAAACTAATTAATGGATGTACAGCAATATTAACGTGCTTGACTTAAACCCAAGTTCTGTTTTCAGTTTTTTAGCAAGTAATTGATTATTCTCTAAACATTAGCAGATGCAGGATTAGCAAATTTGAAATTTCTGAATATACACACGTCTTCTTTTTTACTTAATACGACATATGTGTTAAAGTGTCTGATGATGGTATTTCATTAAGTGGCCTTGTATCCAACTGTCACACAAAATGACAAATTGCCACTCTCGGAATGCAGGCAATTATGCCCTGAAAGACTCGGGAAGCAGGGAAGATTCCACACTCGATTGGACTGACGGAGAGGGTCACACTGTGACCCATGGTGAAGGTGTAAAGGCAGACATCAGAAGCTCTGTGGAAAAGAGCACAGGTGGACCTTACTCTGCTTTGCTCAAGAAAATGAGAACTTTGCTGCCGGCAGGGATGTTCCTGGTGCTCAGCAAACATCACCTAAATGAGGAGGTGATAAGAATCAGGGTTCCAGTCCTTGCATGCATGGGTGCCACATGCTTGCTCACATGCTGTCACTGCATTGTGTCTGTACGACATACTGCTCACTCAACTAGAGTTCAGCATGACCTACACCAATGTGACCTCCCCATAAAGTAACCCAACTCCACCTCATCAGGACCCAACCCAAGGAAGGTCATCATGACATAACCCAAGGAGACCTCATCATCACCCAACCCAACTAGACCTCATCATGACATAACCCATCTAGACTTCATCACGATATAAGTCAACTAAACCTCATCATGACATAACCCAAGCAGACCTCATCATGATATAAGTCAACTAGACCTCATCACCACCTAACCCAACTAGACCTCATCATCACCCAACCCAACTAGACCTCATTATGACGTAACCCATCTAGACTTCATCATGATATAAGTCAACTAGACCTCATCATGATATAACCCAACCAGACCTCATCATGATATAAGTCAACTAGACCTCATCATCACCTAACCAACTAGACCTCATCATGACGTAACCCATCTAGACTTCATCATGATATAAGTCAACTAAACCTCATCATGATATAACCCAAGCAGACCTCATCATGATATAAGTCAACTAGACCTCATCACCACCTAACCCAACTAGACCTCATCATCACCCAACCCAACTAGACCTCATGATCTCCTAATCAACTGGATGTCATCCTGACCTAAACCACCACACTGCAGCAAACAGCACAGGAATGGAATGATTTCTGTTCGCATTGCAACATTGCCCAGTTTCATAAGGAATTAAGAAGATGAAACAGACAAGTGCACTGGAGAAGTCACAGGGGCAGAGACAACGAGGGCTGGATGACAGCCTCTGTCTTTTCTCAGACCAGACGTTCCCTCCCTGTCCTGCTCCACCAGCTTCCTTCTGCCACTAGCCTAAATTCAGCAGGCCCTCAGAGGGCACCTATGTCTCCTTGTGTTCAAGAGCTGATGTCACTTTGATCAAGTCATTCCACATGGCGGCAGAAATCCCAGATACAGCAGGAGTCTCCTAGAGGACCCAGTCTGTCTGCCCACATGCCCTGTCCCCTGATGTGCTCAGGTCCCAGGGAGACATAAACACATCACAGAGGTGCTAAAACTGAAGAAGACGTCTAGAAATGCACACTCAGACAGGCCCTCTCTCCTGTAAGACCCCCACATCTGCAAACAACCCCTCTTCATCTGCGAGGGAAGATGCGGACATTGGTAAAGACAGCCCATGCAAGGACTCGTCAAAAACTGTTCAAACATTTCCCCGTCTATGCAGACAACGGGCACTTGGACGCATCCCTGAAGGAAAAACAACACTCTGACGAGGAAAGAAAATGGTGAGGTAGACCAAGAAGTAATCCACCCGTCCCAAAGCCTGAGAAATGTGTTCCGTTCAACAGACCCGATTGTTCATGACAGGGAGATGCCTACGTGGGTCCGTGAGGAAGGAATCACTGTAAGAAACCATAGGTTTTCAAAAAGTGAAATGTGGGAAGGGCCATGTGACACACACACACACAAAATTTTAAACTGCGGAGTCATGTTTTGCAAAAGCGTAAGAAAAGATTCACATTTAGAAGTGTGAGTCTATTTGGTTACGGGACCGAAGGAATCACTGCGTATACCCACGTGGGCCAAAGAAAACAGAAGACCACGCTGGCTGGACCTGGGGTTCCCCATGTGGGTCAAGAGCCCCCCACCCCAGACATCCTCCATGAACTCAGGACTGTGAGTTTCAACATCAACAATCACTCATATCATGGTGGCCAACCCCTAAGAATGCGGACAAGACACAGAAGTCTGGGCAGGGTCTATGACCTGGCCACCGCCAGAAACCAGATACACTTTCATAACAGGGTTCACGTGTTGAAGCTGGCTCCAAATAAAGCTTAAGATCCTCACAGGGGCCAATCGTAGGTGTCACTAAACCCCCCAGGAGGTCACTTAATGTACGCCGTTACGTGATGAGTTTGTGTTCTTACATATTTTTATATCTGTACTTCACTATCCTTTGGTTTATGATATTAATGGATTTTAGTGGATTAATGGATTTTCGTAATGGATTCATATTTTTAATATTAATGCATTTAAGCAGAACTGGATGCCAACAGTGTCCAAGGACTGGGAAAGGGGAAACGTGACTGTGTCCTGAGCTCAGAAGAGCCAGGAAGGAACAAAACACATTCATGTTGAAATACCCAGCCTCGACTAGAGCTTCTGATCCAAAACCACCCTTCGATAGATGGTAGCGGGCAAAAGATACAGGAAAAAATGGGAGAAAGGAAGAAATAAATCACTAATGGCTCAGTCAACGACTATGCGTCATGTTATTTAGAAAGTCTTCAGTGGAAAGCAATCCTTAACAGCTAAAACGAGATGTGTAATACGATTTATATATAAACAGACACCATAAAAGGTAGTAATTAAATGCAGATGATGTCAGTAGGGGACGTAGTTAGTGGGACACCTGGGTCAGCAGTTAAACATCTGACTCTTGGTTGTGGCTCAGGTCGTGATCTCGCGCCCCATGTCAGGGTCCGTGCCTGCTTAAGATTCTCTCTCTCTCTCTGTCTCTCCCTCTGCCCGTGCCCTGCTGGCATAGGCACTCTCTTTCTCTCTCAAAAAAAAAGAACATAATTAGCATCGGGTGCTTGTTTTTTCTTTCCCAAAGCTAATGTGCACATAGGAATTTTGCCAGCTGATTACAAATTCTACCCCAGTTCCCTGGAACTATTAAACAAAAGCAAAATGGGTCCTTGGCACCCTCTCTTTTTCCAGGCAAGGAAAATCCCTTCATTTTCAAAGAGGAGTTAGAAGCCGGGATAAGGAACAGAGAGAGTTAGGAATAGGAGAAGGGAAAATGCAGTGTCTATAGGATCTGGCAGCAGAGGAAGCCAGCATTGTGAACACCGGCTGAGAGTGTGGTACGGACTACGTTGTGTCTTCCCCAGGTTCATACGCTGAAGCCCTGAGCCCTAGGTCCTCAGAATGTGGTTGTGTTTGGGGGTGGGTCTTTAAAGAGGGGATTGGGGCGCCTGGGTGGCGCAGTCGGTTGGGTGTCCAACTTCAGCCAGGTCACGATCTCGCGGTCCGTGGGTTCGAGCCCCGCGTCAGGCTCTGGGCTGATGGCTCAGAGCCTGGAGCCTGTTTCCGATTCTGTGTCTCCCTCTCTCTCTGCCCCTCCCCCGTTCATGCTCTGTCTCTCTCTGTCCCAAAAATAAATAAATGTTAAAATAAATAAATAAATAAAAAATAAAGAGGGGATTAAGGTAACATGAGGTCACTAAGGTGGGTCCTAATGCAGTAGGACTGGGGATGCAAAGAGGACACGCGTAGGTGTTTTGCGCAAAGGGCCGTCGCACCCACGAGCAAACGACTGTCTGTGTGCAGACACACGCGAGCTACTGGCTCCCTGGCGTTAGCCAAAAATGCAATCGTCACCTATGATCACGTGCATGCCGAGCCTCGCCAGCTGCTTCGCCGTGGCATAGCCGATGCCATCCGTGCCTCCAGTCACTATGGCCACACGGTCGCGTTGTGGGGGAAAAACTGCAGGAGAAACAGACCAGAGACAAAAACGTCAACGTGAGGCTGACAGGCAGAGCGCGCGTGCATCAGAACCCTGCCATGGGAGAACGTGGACGGGCCAGGGGAGGCGTGGTGCGGTGCGTGTGGTTTGGTTCCTCATGGGTTCCCCACAGGAACCGTGGGGGGGGGGGGGGCCAGTCATGAGCGATTACAGCCTGGGGAGAGACACCTGTAATGTCTCCCTCGACCCCAGGGAGGCTGTGGCAGGAACCGACTGGAATAGCAGCACAGCGACAGGCAGGAAGGTCCTGAGCAGACGCGGGTGTCGTGTTCACAACCGCGGACGGGAGTCCACGACAAATGTTCCCAGGCAACACCAGGCAGGGCGTATTTGGGTCAGAAGTGTAGGCTTTACTGTTGCCCAAGGACGGAGGAGGGCAGCAGATTGGGGGGTGACTGCTTGCCACTGAAAAAGAAGTTTCCTGATCACAGTGCCCAAGAGGAGGGGGCACGCCACGCGGCGGGGCCCCACAGGGAAGCAGCAGGTGGGTCAGGACGCGGACAGACAAGGAAATGTGGACTCAAGCCTTTATCGTGCAAAGAAATGGGTGAGGTAATCAGGCTAAGCTGGTTTCGCATGGGCTAGTGTGGGCGATTTCAGCACTCTCCAGGTGGTAGGGGCTGTCCTAGTTGTGGGTCCCTGGCCCTGCAGTGATGGGGGGGGGGTAGTGTGGATCGTGGCCCAGAGTGGGGTCTTGGAGGCAGTAGGGTGAGGGCTGTGGATGGGTTGGTTTGCATTTGAAAAGCGTGCTCCTCCTCTAGGAACTGGCCAGCGAGGAGAGCTTCAGCGTACGATAAAGGTGACCAAGATGAACGTTTTAATAAATGGTGTTGGGTCACCTAAATAGACATTGGGGGAGGGGGTCAGTGTTGGCTCATCTAAATAGACATGGGGGGAGATGATTTTGGGTCATCTAAATAGACATCTAAATAGACACAGTGTTGGGTCATCTAAATAGACATTGGGGCAAAAAACCAAAAATTAGACCCATACCTCATAGTACACATCAAACAACCACGAAGAAGAAGTCACCCAATGAAGATATTACAAAAAAAGCATGAATACGTTTATCTTTAATCTCAGAGTACAAAAAGCCATCCCTAATTATAAGTCAAACGTGAGAAAAATTAAGTAAACAAATTTCACTGGTGGAAAAAAAAAAAGACACCAAAAGCAAAGTTGGGAAAAAAAATGATAAACTGGAAAAAAAAATTGCAATCCTATCACACGCAAAGAGGTATTTTCTTGTTTGTAAGAGTTGTTAAAAATCAAGGAAAAAAACAGTCTATAACAAAAAAGGGGCAAAGATCGCCGTGTATATGAAAACATACGGCATGGTCTTTATAACGGCCTTTGGGTTTGTACCAAATAAGAAAAATACTTGTGAAAAGCCCCTGAGGTACCATCCGAGTAGCAAAAGCGCATCCACTTGGATGGCACACGTATCTGGCATTGTGGGTAGGAATTTGAAATGGGACGGTCCCGATGTGGGTGGGGGCACTGACCAATACATTGTGCAACATGAAAGGCATTCATCGTGTGTTCCCGCAAAATCACTTCTAAAAATCTCCCTTGGAGATACAGCGCACGCTTCCAAGGTGAAGCCACGGATCGTCACCGCAGCCTGCGTCCCTGTGCGTAGGGATGTACAGCCTGCCCCACGTCCACACCGTGGGGTCTCCTCGCCCACCCTCTGTCTGCACGATCACACAGGGAACAAACAGTCAGCAGCCCTGCGAGCGTGGCCCAAGTGCAGGTGAAGAATTGCACCTACTGGGCAAGGACCAGCTTTGATCCCCGTGTTAGGAGATCCTCCCAGGAATCCACTTTCCTCCCACGGGCACATGCCAGCACGGTCAGGCATTCTCGTCCCTAACATGAAGAACTAAGCCTACAGAGGAAAGCCTGAGCAGGCCAACTGGATATCTTCCCCACCCTACGGGCGTTGAAACATTTGAAAACACAGTCTCCACCAGGAAGAGTGTCTCTGGCTGGGGCAACTTCTCTAAAGGACCTCATTGCATGTGACTCCTTCAGGCTACACAGCAAGTCTGCAGACACCCAGGCTCCACTCAACAACCGGGAGCCCTCCCCTCAGGTGGGTTTAGGTCCCAGCAGGATGCACGCTGTTTATAACCAGGCTGTTCTCGTGGGCTACTGATGGGAGGACAGCAGGATCGCAGAGAGGTTCTGCAGGAAAAAGCATGAGCGACGGTCCAGTCCCACGTTCCTTTTACAGGTGACAGAGGTGAGGACCCAAGGTCCAAGAGAGGAGGGGAGCCTGGTGTCCAAACGCGGGGGCACGCACACCCTTGTATTTACCCAGACAGGACGTCTCGCGGCGCTCAGGGTCACCAGCAAAAGGCAGACAGCAAGGTCTTTGTAAGCAGTCCTAACCTTTCATCCCAAAGCGAGATTGACGGGCAGTGCTTAACGTTTAAATCATAATAGACGAGGCCCCCAGACCCTCCTGATTTACACACACTTCCTGCCCAGAAATGGCTACGCAATGCTGCTTACGGAGAAAAAAACAGAAAGCAGGATATATATCCGTATATAATATATACACACATGAAATGTGTATGTTAAGTCGGGGCCCCCCAGGTGGCTCAGTTGGTTAAGCATCCCACTTCGGCTCAGGTCATGATCTCACAGTTCATGAGTTCAACCCCTGCATCAGGCTCTGTGCAAACAGCTTGGAGCCTGGAGCCTGATTCTGTGTTTCCACCTCTCTCTGCCCCTCCCCTGCTCTCACTCTGTCTGTCTCTCCTTCAAAAATAACCATGAAGAAACATTATTTAAGCTAAAATACAAAGGGGATTTTTTTTAAGTGAAAAAAAACAAAACAAAAACAAAAACAGAGCTCCCAAGGGTCACGGCCAATATGAAACGGGCTAGTAGGCACGTGGGTGGAATCAGAGGAAGAGAGAGAAGTATTTTAAGAAACGAAGAATGATTCCGAGCCTGTTTGGGATTCTCTGTGTCCCTCTCTCTCTGCCCCTCCCCCACTGGCTCTCAAAATAAATAAATTTAAAAGAAAGAAAGAAAGAAAGAAAGAAAGAAAGAAAGAAAGAAAGAAAGAAGAAAGAAAGAAAGAAAGAAAGAAATGGTGACTGAAAATTTCACACGGGAGAGAGGTCATAAGAATACCGACCTTGACTTAATTTCCTTCCTGGTGGCTTTGAGTGTTTCCGGAATGGACGTGAACATGAATTCCTTTTGTTCTGAAATCAATCATTTCCTGAGCGAGCACAGCATTAACGTAGCTTAATCACACGCGTCCTGCACACGCCCATCTCCTGGTGGGAAGGATCCCTGTGCAATATGGACGCCATTCCCATTCCAGACTTTGTCTCAAACATATGGCCCCGGGGGTGGTCTTTGGGTTGAGATCCCATCAGAACAGCGATCACCAGCCCGACAGGGAAACAGTAACGAAACAAATGCCCTGGTTCATAAAGACTCAAGGAGACGGGTTTACGGGGAAAACGCACCCCTGCTGTGTTGGGAGACAAGTTTCCAGGCTTCCACGGAAATACACAAACGAGTCTTCACACCCAACCGTGATTTTCGAGATACCAGAATCCCCAAAAGCGTGATAGGAGGTACCAGGTGCCTCAAGGTCGTGAGTGTTGTTTCCGGATATAAAGTTACGATGCAAAACTTAATTTTGCAAGACATCTTTTTTTTTTTTTTTTTTAAGTTTATTTACTTATTTCACGAGAGCGTGAGCCAGGGAGGGGCACAGAGGGGGAGACAGAGAGAATCCCAAGCAGGCTGTCGGTGCAGAGCCCGACATGAGGCTCGAACTCACGAGCCGGGAGATCGTGACCTGAACGGAAGTCGGACGCTGAATCCACTGAGCCACCCAGGCGCCCTTACGCTGCAAGACATGTTTAAAGGTCTCCTTCTGTTACTACCTCTGCCCTTTGTGCAAAGTATGTGTCCTTTGGAAAAATAACACCTTCTATTTTCCCAACTTCAAAGTTAAAGACACAGATCCTGAGCCGTAAAGCTTCCTGGGATTAAGCCAAATGAACACAAACGATAAAAACTTCAGGCTCCGTGTTCAAGGTGTGCAAATATAATTTACGGAAGTTGCTTATATGATGCATGTTAATAACAGGTGTGGGGGTGGGGGGAGTAAATCAAATCCTCAAACTCAGTTCCAGAGATAGATCTGAACCACCTGGGAAGATTAAAAATCATCTGCATCTATGCCGATCCTAAGACCCCCCCTTCCCACGGAGTTCCAAGAGCAATTTCCGCCTTGAGCTTCCTGGCAGCCAAAGAGAAAAGGGCAAACATGCCAGTGACGGCTCTCCTGCCACCTTTTCAATGGAAGGGTGTTAAATCAGCACCACACGTCAAAGGCTTCCTCGCATCTTCCATCGGGGGCATCTTTTGAAGACACAGAAGGAGTGACGGGAACAGTCTTCAAACAGAGGAACAGACAAGATTTTTGTCTCGCGGCACCGGGGGTGCGTGTGTGAGCCCCAGGAAGGCTGCACAGAATGAGGGCGACAGTGCAACACTGAGAGGCGGCCCCCTGATGCGTCCCTGCGACACACGACTGAGAGGGGGTCCCGGGGAGACTGAGCTCACTTCCACGGGCAGGGGGCAGGTGCGTGTCGCAGACAAGGACCAGCGAGCATCCTTGAGGCAGAAGGGACAGTGCAAAGCAGGTCCAGCAGGAGGGACTTCTGAGGGAGCATTTGGAAAACAAGATTTGAGGGCGGCTTAGCCCAACGGGCGGGAGAGACGGACCCCACTGACTCCACAGGCTGCACCCCTGGGCACGCACACCCTCCCCCAAGCCGCCCTCAGCAGCCGTCTCGACTGGCCACCTGCCAGCAGCTGCTCAGATTTACAGGCACTGACTGATACACGCTTACACGCCCGTGCATCAAAATGCAGGTGTCACACGTCCTGCTCACGCGTTTTTGTGCCGATGCCAGGAAGGGTTTGCCCGCTGACGATCTTTTACCCCAAGCCAAGCTCAAGGAGCCTTTTTCTTCTAGAAGAACAAAGGTCCTCATTGTGTTGAAATGAGGTTCCCCCCCACCGCCCCCGACCGTCACCAGAATGGGAATGAAAACAGGTGCCTTCTCACGGAGGCTGCCACACAAAGCCAAGGGAAAAAAAAAAAAAAAGGTTCATTTCAGGAAAAAAGGAATGTGAAGGGGAAAGCGAGGGGCAGATATTGCTACAATCACAGCAAGGAGGTTCTACCTGCAATCTCCCACACACGCAAAAGTCTGAACAAGCCAGCGAGGCCCAACCCAAAGGAGGAAATGAGGAGGCACGCCCCGTGCAAAGTGGGGGGAGGAGGTGCCCACAGAAAGGCACTGGATTTGAGGTCAAGGGACTCAGTTCCCCGAGTCCCCCCCGTGCCAAGGACGAGCCTAACGCCCTGGTTTCCAGCACAGATGCTGGCCGTGGGCCAACCCCCGCCGTGCCCAGAGAGCGGACTTCCAGAGCAAAAGGATAACACCACCACACCCAAGATGGTCCAGGAGTCAGGCTGTGAAATCCCCACGCCCTGACCTTAGAGCCCCCGATCCCTCTGGCTGAGCCCCAGACAATGATATCACAGGCATGAGCATCATGGCTTTCAGGATAGCTGATTTAGCTGGGCCGCGGTGCCCAGACATGGGCTCAAACAGCATTCTGGGTGTTTCTGTGAACCTGTTTGTTTGTTTGTTTGTTTTGGATAACATTAACACAGAAATCAGTAGAGTGTGAGAAAAGCAAATTTTCCTCCCTAATGTGGGTGGGCCTTTTCTAAGCAGTTAATGGCATTAATGTAACAGACTGACATTCCCTGAGCAAGACGGCATTCCCCCAGGAGATACTCTTCAGATTCAAACTGTAAATCTGCCCTGGGTTTCCAGCCTACTGGTCCACCCTGCAGATTTTGGATTTAGCTCCCTCCATCACTCCATGAGCCAATTCCTTAAG
The DNA here is from genome assembly GCF_018350155.1 of Leopardus geoffroyi. Classification (NCBI taxonomy): domain Eukaryota; kingdom Metazoa; phylum Chordata; class Mammalia; order Carnivora; family Felidae; genus Leopardus; species Leopardus geoffroyi. Next base: position 1,363,830 of record NC_059343.1, read on the forward strand.
ATGATAAGAAATACATATGTAGAGAGAGACAGATGATGGATGAATGGATGGATAGATAGATAGATAGATAGACACATTAGGTAAATACACACATGATGGATGGATGGATGGATGGATGGATGGATGGATGGATACATAGATACATACATGATAGATTGGATGGATGGATGGATGGACAGATAGATGATAGATAGATAGATAGATAGATAGATAGATAGATAGACACATTAGGTAGATACACACATATGATGGATGGATGGATGGATGGATACATAGATACATAGATGATAGACTGGATGGATGGATGGACAGATAGATGATAGATGGATAGATAGATAGATAGACAGATAGATAGACACATTAGGTAGATACATATGATGGATGGATGGATGGATGGATGGATGGATGGATGGATACATAGATACATACATGATAGACTGGATGGATGGATGGACAGATAGATGATAGATAGATAGATAGATAGATAGATAGATAGACAGATAAATTTGATGCATGGATAAATAGATGATAGATAGATAGATAGATAGATAGATAGATAGATAGATAGACAGATTTGATGGATGGATGGATAGATAGATAGATAGATAGATTTGATGGATATATAGATAGATGATAGATAGATGATAGATAGATAGATAGATAGATAGATAGATAGATTTGATGGATATATAGATAGATGATAGATAGATAGATGATAGATAGATAGATAGATAGATAGATAGATAGATGATAGATAGATAGATAGATTTGGTGCATGGATAAATAGATGATAGATAGATAGATAGATAGATTAGATAGATAGACTTGATGGATATATAGATAGATGATAGATGATAGATAGATAGATAGATTAGATAGATAGATTTGATGGATATATAGATAGATGTAAGATAGATAGATAGATAGATAGATAGATAGATAGATAGATAGACAGAATTGATAGGTAGGTAGGTAGATACATAGGTACATAGATAATGGATGGATGGACAGATGGATGGATGTTTAAATACGTATATGTAGGGGCGCCTGGGTGGCTCAGTCGGTTGAGCGTCTTGACTTCAGCTCAGGTCATGATCTCACGGTCCGTGAGCGTGAGCCCCGCGTCGGGCTCTGTGCTGACCGCTCAGAGCCTGGATCCTGCTTCGGATTCTGTGTCTCCCTCTCTCTCTGACCTCCCCCATTCATGCTCTGTCTCTCTCTGTCTCAAAAATAAATAAACGTTAAAAAAAAATTTTTTTTAAATAAATAAATACATATATGTATTGAATTTCAGAAACACGACCAATTTCAGCATAAGTATATCCCGCGCAATATTCTGCGGACTGGCCGACTGCATTCACACATCGCACACATATCTCTTTAGCAGACGGCGGTCCAGCCACATCCTTGCTATTGTGTCCAGAGCACACGGTCTCATCTTGGGCAACGTAGACAAGGTCAGAGCTCTCCTCAACCTTCAAGTTCTGGCCCCACGGAGCTTCACTACCGCCTACGGGAGTGTGCCTCAGGTGTTGCATTCTCCTGTAAACAGTGAGCAGCCAGTCCACACCAAGCAGACTTTGCTCAGAAATCTACTCCCCGAAACGTGCAAGTCCCCCACGGGTAAGGTCTACCTTCCGCCCAACACTAGCACACAACTCAGCCAAGGCCTCTGTCACTCGATTGCAAGGACCACCTCGTCTCCACAGTGTCCGAGAACCTGTTCCCAGTTCTTGTCTGAGACCTCACCAGACGCACCTGCCACGTTCCCAAGCTCACCTTCATTCTGTATAAGATGATGCCTGTCTGTCTACGTCTAGGGCAACAGAAGGTCTCCCCAAAGATGTCCCACTGACCTGGGGCTTCAACAACACACATCTGTTGTCTCCCAGTCCTGGAGGCTGGGAGTCTGAGATCTAGGTGGGGCCAAGCCTGGGAGGCTGAGATCCAGGCAGGACTGAAGCGGGGAGTCTGAGGTCCAGGTGGGGTTGAGTCTGGGGGTCTGAGGTCCAGGCAGGGCTGAGGCTGGGAGTCTGAGATCCAGGCAGGGCTGAGGCCGGGAGTCTGAGATCCAGGCAGGGCTGAGGCCGGGAGTCTGAGATCCAGGCAGGGCTGAGGCTAGAAGTCTGAGATCCAGGCGGGGCTGAGGCTAGAAGTCTGAGATCCAGGCGGGGCTGAATATGGGGGTCTGAGGTCCAGGCAGGGCTGGGTTTGGGAGTCTGAGATCCAGGAGGGGTGAGGCTGGGACTCTGAGATCCAGGCAGGATGGAGGCTGGGGGTCTGAGGTCCAGGAGAGGTGAGGCTGGGGGTCTGAGGTCCAGGCAGGGTGGAGGCTGGGGGTTCTGAGGTCCAGGCAGGGGTGAGGCTGGGAGGCTGAGATCCAGGCAGGGACGAGGCTGGGGGTCTGAGGTCCAGGCAGGGTGGAGGCTGGGGGCCTGAGTTCCAGGAAGGGTGAGGTTGGGGTTCTGAGTTCCAGGCAGGGTGGAGGCTGGGGGTCTGAGGTCCAGGCAGGGTGGAGGCTGGGGGTCTGAGGTCCAGGAGAGGTGAGGTTTGGGGTGTGAGTTCCAGGCAGGGGTGAGGCTGGGGGTCTGAGGTCCAGGCAGGGTGGAGGCTGGGGGTCTGAGGTCCAGGAGTGGTGAGGCTGGGAGGCTGAGATCCAGGCAGGGTGAAGGCTGGGGGTCTGAGGTCCAGTAGAGGTGAGGCTGGGGGTCCGAGGTCCAGGTAGGGCTGAGGCTGGGGGTGAGTTCCAGGCAGGGTGGAGGCTGGGGGTCTGAGGTCCAGGCAGGGTGGAGGCTGGGGGTCTGAGGTCCAGTAGAGGTGAGGCTGGGGGTCCAAGGTCCAGGCAGGGCTGAGGCTGGGGGTCTGAGGTCCAGGCAGGGGTGAGGCTGGGAGGCTGAGATCCAGGCAGGGCTGAGGCTGGGGGTCTGAGGTCCAGGAGGGGGGCGGCTGGGGGTCTGAGGTCCAGGCAGGGTGGAGGCTGGGGTCTGAGGTCCAGGAGGGGTGCGGCTAGAGGTCTGAGGTCCAGGCAGGGTGGAGGCTGGGGGTCTGAGGTCCAGGCAGGGCCCAGGCTGGGAGTCAGAGATACAGGCAGGGTGGAGGCTGGGGGTCTGAGGTCCAGGTAGGGCTGAGGCTGGGGGTGAGTTCCAGGCAGGGTGGAGGCTGGGGGTCTGAGGTCCAGGCAGGGTGGAGGCTGGTGGTCTGAGGTCCAGGCAGGGTGGAGGCTGGGGTCTGAGGTCCAGGCAGGGTGGAGGCTGGGGTCTGAGGTCCAGGCAGGGTGGAGGCTTGGGGTTTGAGGTCCAGGAGGGCTGAGGCTGGAGGTCTGAGGTCCAGGCAGGGGCGAGGCTGGGGGTTCTGAGGTCCAGGCAGGGCTGAACCTGGGGGTCTGTGGTCCAGGCAGGGCGGAGGCTGGGGGTCTGAGGTCCAGGCAGGGTGGAGGCTGGGGGTTCTGAGGTCCAGGCAGGGGTGAGACTGGGAGGCTGAGATCCAGGCAGGGGCGAGGCTGGGGGTCTGAGGTCCAGGCAGGGTGGAGGCTGGGGGCCTGAGTTCCAGGAGGGGTGAGGTTGGGGTTCTGAGTTCCAGGCAGGGTGGAGGCTGGGGGTCTGAGGTCCAGGCAGGGTGGAGGCTGGGGGTCTGAGGTCCAGGAGAGGTGAGGTTTGGGGTGTGAGTTCCAGGCAGGGGTGAGGCTGGGGGTCTGAGGTCCAGGCAGGGTGGAGGCTGGGGGTCTGAGGTCCAGGAGTGGTGAGGCTGGGAGGCTGAGATCCAGGCAGGGTGGAGGCTGGGGGTCTGAGGTCCAGTAGAGGTGAGGCTGGGGGTCCGAGGTCCAGGTAGGGCTGAGGCTGGGGGTGAGTTCCAGGCAGGGTGGAGGCTGGGGGTCTGAGGTCCAGGCAGGGTGGAGGCTGGGGGTCTGAGGTCCAGTAGAGGTGAGGCTGGGGGTCCAAGGTCCAGGCAGGGCTGAGGCTGGGGGTCTGAGGTCCAGGCAGGGGTGAGGCTGGGAGGCTGAGATCCAGGCAGGGCTGAGGCTGGGGGTCTGAGGTCCAGGAGGGGGGCGGCTGGGGGTCTGAGGTCCAGGCAGGGTGGAGGCTGGGGTCTGAGGTCCAGGAGGGGTGCGGCTAGAGGTCTGAGGTCCAGGCAGGGTGGAGGCTGGGGGTCTGAGGTCCAGGCAGGGCCCAGGCTGGGAGTCAGAGATACAGGCAGGGTGGAGGCTGGGGGTCTGAGGTCCAGGTAGGGCTGAGGCTGGGGGTGAGTTCCAGGCAGGGTGGAGGCTGGGGGTCTGAGGTCCAGGCAGGGTGGAGGCTGGTGGTCTGAGGTCCAGGCAGGGTGGAGGCTGGGGTCTGAGGTCCAGGCAGGGTGGAGGCTGGGGTCTGAGGTCCAGGCAGGGTGGAGGCTTGGGGTTTGAGGTCCAGGAGGGCTGAGGCTGGAGGTCTGAGGTCCAGGCAGGGGCGAGGCTGGGGGTTCTGAGGTCCAGGCAGGGCTGAACCTGGGGGTCTGTGGTCCAGGCAGGGCGGAGGCTGGGGGTCTGAGGTCCAGGAGGGGGGCGGCTGGGGGTCTGAGGTCCAGGCAGGGTGGAGGCTGGGGTCTGAGGTCCAGGAGGGGTGCGGCTGGAGGTCTGAGGTCCAGGCAGGGTGGAGGCTGGGGGTCTGAGGTCCAGGCAGGGCCCAGGCTGGGAGTCAGAGATACAGGCAGGGTGGAGGCTGGGGGTCTGAGGTCCAGGTAGGGCTGAGGCTGGGGGTGAGTTCCAGGCAGGGTGGAGGCTGGGGTCTGAGGTCCAGGCAGGGTGGAGGCTTGGGGTTTGAGGTCCAGGAGGGCTGAGGCTGGAGGTCTGAGGTCCAGGCAGGGGCGAGGCTGGGGGTTCTGAGGTCCAGGCAGGGCTGAACCTGGGGGTCTGTGGTCCAGGCAGGGCTGAGGCTGGGGGTCTGAAGTCCAGGCAGGGCTGTGGCTGGGGGTCTGAGGTCCAGGCAGGGCGGAGGCTGGGGGTCTGAGGTCCAGGCCCCACCGAGGCTGGTTTGTCCCGAGGCCTCTCCTCTGGGAGTACAGATCCCGTCTTCCCCCTGGGTCCCCAGGTGGTCGTCCCTCCCTACGTGTCTGTGTCCTGATCTCCTCTCCCCTAAGGACCACATCCCTAGTGACCGCATCGTACCTGACCATCTGCAGAGACCCCACTTCCAAAGACGACCCCCTGGCAGGTACCGGGGGCTAAGACCTCAGGGTGTCTCTGGTGGTGTGGGGGGGAGCCCAATTAAAACCCTCGTGACCGGTGTGCACGCGTGCACAGGTCCGTGCGGGACACGCGTCCGTCCCGGGACGCGGCAGCCTGGCTGGAGGGGCCCCCCTGGGAGCGTGGCTGAGCCGGGCACCCTTCCCGCCCCGTTTCCTCCCCGACGGTGCTCGGGTCGACCCCACGCGCCTTGGGTCCTTTCCTGAAAAGCCGGTGCAAAGAGACAAAGGATGAATCCCCACACAGCAGCTCGTGTCCGGCGGGTAGCAGAGGGAGCGTGGCGCAGCCTGCGCTGTACCCGGGTCGCGGCCACGCAGCCGTCCCCGGGACCTTGGGTGAGGCCGCCGGCGGGGGGCAGCACTCACACCCGCCGCTTTCCTCCGGAAACCAAAACCGCGGGGCTTAGCGGCTCCGGGTTAAGCACACAACACGCACGAGAAGAAGAAAAGTAACCAATCCCTCCCACGCCCGTGAGCTTGGCGAGGGCGTCACGTTCGCAGGCACCGCGAGAGGCAGGTCCCGTGCACCTCGCGGGCAGAGACCCGTGGGGCCCTCTTCTTTGTCTGGAACCTGAACGTGGGGGGTCGACCTCGTGCCGGCAAGCGCCAGCGGCTGGGGAAGACGTCACATGATAGCTGTGCGCACACCCGGGTGTGCAGAAGTCCTGCAGGGAAAAGCGGGGTCACGGCGACCGCGTCCAGAAACCGTTTAATTCTGTGGCACCGGAAGGGTCTCGGGAATGAAGGGAACGTGCTTTTGTGCGCAAAGACGTCTCGCAAAAGAACGTGAACATCGGGGCGCCTGGGGGGGGCTCAGTCAGTTGGGCACTTGATTTCGGCTCAGGTTATGATCTCGCGGTGACTGGGTTCGAGCCTCGTGGTAACAGCACAGAGTCTGCTTGGGATTCTCTCTCTGTGTCTGTGCTCCTCCCCTGCTCACCCTCTCTCTCTCCCTCTCTCTCTGTCTCCAAATAAATCCATTCGCTAACTAATTAGCTAACTAAATATTTCTCTCTCTCTCTCCAAATAAATCAGTTCACTAAGTAACTAGTCTGGCCCTTATATTCCTGGGACCCCGCGTCTCTTACGCAGGAAGTATGTACTCACTAGGGTTCTCCCGAGAACAGACCAGCAGACACCGGCGGAGACGAGGAGAGAGAGACAGAGACAGAGAGAGAGATTTGACGTAAGGAATTGGTTCGTGCCAATTGTATGCATTTGAGGGTGTCTGTCTCCATTCTGCAGGGCCGGTCAGGAGGCTGAGACCCAGGGACAAGCTAAGGCTGCGGCCGAGTCCAAAGGCTGCCTGGAGACAGAATTCATTCTCCCTCTGGGGAGCTCAGTGTCCTTTCTTGTGAGGCCTTCAACTGATCGGACGAGGCCCACCCACAGTATAGAGGGTCGTCTGCTGATTGCAATGTTCACCTCCTCGAGAAATATCTTCCTAGCAACGTGCAAACTGGTGTTTGACCACATGCCCGCACTGCACGGCGCAGCCAAGAGGACGCATAAAATTGACCATCAGAAAATATACGCCGTGTTGTACAACAGGCGCCCACGGCCACCGCCTGGAAGATCGGACCCAGGTAAGGGAGTGAGCTCCTTCATGTGAGAAGCCACTGCCCCGAGTGAGGACCACAAGGGATCAGAGCGGCAATCCCAAGAAATATGCCAGTACGAACCCAAGGCCCACAGGGCTCTGCACACATTCTCTTCGTATGGCTGGTTCCCTGGAAAAGCAGGGTGAACGTACGGGTGGAAGAAACAAGAAGTCAGCAACCGACATGGCAGGGACTTGGGCAGCGGACGGCCAGCGGGGCCAAGGGGCCGTGGATAAGGCACCCAGATGACCCAAGTGCCGGGGGACATCTCGTCTTGTGACTGGAGGAAGCTGCATCCTTGTGTGGTCCTAACCCATCTGTCCTGATTTATTTCACAAGGGACCAAACTGTCCTTGGGCAGGTGGATGGATGCATACACCAGGGCCCACGCAGGCAAGGGAATATTATTCAGTGTGAAATAGAAATGAGCTCTCCAGCCATGACAAGACATGAAATTACCTTCAATGCGCATTACTAAGTGGAAAAAAACCAAAAGTCTGAAAAGGCTTCATCCTGTGTGATTCCAGCTCTAAGACATTCTGGAAAAGGCAAAGCCATGGGGACAGAAGAAAGATGGGCTGCCGGCAGGGGCTGGGGAGGGAGGGATGAGAAGGGCAAGCACAAACAATGTTTAGGGCCGTGCCGTGGGTCTGTACATCGCTCTCATGATGGACACGCATCACCGTACGTGTGTGCAAATCCACAGTCCGTACAACACCGGGCGTAAAGTCTCACGTAAATTCAACTATGCAGGGAAACCGGGGACATTTCTGTATTTTCCCCTCAACTTTGCTGTGTGTGCACCTAAAACTGCTCTAAAAAATAAAATAAAATCTGTTAATTAAAAAAAAAAAGAAAAAAGAAAAGAAAAGAAAGGAAAAGAAACACAAGGCTATGCTAGATGTGGTGTTCAGGAAGAGCCAACCGCCAAGGAAATATCTGTCGCGGGAGGAACAATAAGTAGAAGAAAATATGCTCCCTGTGCAAGACACAGAGGGCGCGTCCTGGGCATGTGCTGGGTATTTCTTTTTAAATTTTTTTTTTTTCCAACGTTTATTTATTTTTGGGACAGAGAGAGACAGAGCATGAACGGGGGAGGGGCAGAGAGAGAGGGAGACACAGAATCGGAAACAGGCTCCAGGCTCTGAGCCGTCAGCCCAGAGCCCGACGCGGGGCTCGAACTCACGGACCGCGAGATTGTGACCTGGCTGAAGTCGGACGCTTAACCGACTGCGCCACCCAGGCGCCCCTGTGCTGGGTATTTCTAAGTAGCACTGCTTTTGCAAGTGGATATAAGCTCCTCCCCTCCCATGGGCTGGGAGCAAACCCTGCGCAATGTGGTTGAAGGGGAGAGTCGATTGGGCATGAAAATCGGGGCGTCTGGCCCAGCTGAATTCACTCAAGTGCTCTCGTCAACCAGCCCGTGTGATGGTGAATCATACATGCCAACTTGACTGTGTTGAGGGAAGCTCAGAGAGCTGGGGAAGCATTCATTCCTCCTGGGAGTGTCTGTGAGGGTGTTTCTGGAAGGGATCAACATTTGATTTGGAGGATTGGGTCAAACCGAGGGTTTTCTGCAGTCTGGGTGGGCCTGGTCTAATCAGTTAACGGCAGGAGTGGCACCAAACACGTGGAGGGAGGGATAATGTCTGTCTCTGCTGGAGGTGACTCATCCATCTCCTCCTGCCCTTGGACATCGGTGTCCCTGGTTCTCAGACCTTCAGACTCAGAATGAATCACACGGCAGCCAGATCATGACACTTCATGGTCTCCTAAGTGCATGTGTCAATCCCTCATAAAAAAATAAATAGATCCAGATTCAGATGCGTGGCTGTGTGGTGGTCAGAGTTCTCCTGAACAACAAAACCAACAGGACAGCTCTATATAGCATATAGGAGATACATGGATGGATGGATGAATGGATGCAGGAGAGGCATGAGTGGATTGAGGGATGAATATAGGGGAAGGATGGATGGATGGACGGATGGACAGATAGATGGATGGATGCACAGATGGATAAATGGATGCAGGGGAGGGATGAATGGAAGGATGGATGGGTGGGTGGATGGATGGATAGATAGCTGGCTGGCTGGCTGGATGGATAGGTGGATGGATGGAGGGATGAACATAGGGGAATGATGGATGGAGGGATGGATGGAGGGAGGGAGGGAAGGGATGGATGGAGGGATGAATATAGGGCTGGCTGGCTGGCTGACTGGATGGATGGATGGATGGATGGATGGACGCATAGATGGATGGATGGATGGATGGATGGATGGATGGATGGATGGAGGGATGAATATAGGGGAATGATGGATGGAGGGATGGATGGAGGGAGGGAGGGAAGGGATGGATGGAGGATGAATATAGGGCTGGCTGGCTGGCTGGATGGATGGATGGATGGACGCATAGATGGATGGATGGATGGATGGATGGAGGGATGAATATAGGGGAATGATGGATGGAGGGATGGATGGAGGGAGGGAAGGAAGGGATGGATGGATGGAGGATGAATATAGGGCTGGCTGGCTGGATGGATGGATGGACAGATGGACGGATGGATGGATGGATGTACAAATGGATGCAGGGGAGGGATGAATGGAAGGATGGATGGGTGGGTGATGGCTGGCTGGCTGGCTGGATGGCTGGATGGATGGATAGGTGGATACATGGAGGGGAGGGATGCATGGATGGAGAGATGAATATAGGGGATGGATGGATGGATGGATGGATGGATGGATGGATAGATGGATAGACAAATGGACAGTTGATAGATGAATGGATGGGTGGATGAATGGAGGGGAGGGATGGATGGATGGAGGGATGAATATAGGGGATGGATGGATGCATCATGGATGGACGGATGAATGGATGGTTGAATGGGTGGGTGGGTGGTTGGATGGATGGATGGACGGACGGACAGATGGATGGATGGATAGACAGATGGATGGATGAATGGATGCAGGGGAGGGATGAATGGAAGGATGGATGGGTGGGTGATGGACGGATGGATACACTGAGAGGCAAATAATACATACATAATAGGGAATTGATAGGCAGGTAGAATATGCAATAGACTATAGACATAAACAGCTATAAATAGGATATCTATAAACACAGAATGCATCGCATGCAGACACAGACTCACAAAGCTTACTACGTACATAACAAATTAACATGGACGTAATTACGGTGACGTTGCCATCTGCCCGTAAAGAGCAGCGCCCATGTCCCCAACGTTGTGCATGAGACATCGTCCTTCCTGCCTGCTGTAGTCACCAGGTCCTTTCTGGGAAAACCCAGCCATGAGCTTCTTAGGAAAAACGTCCCCCCACCCCAAACCTCTGAGATGAAACGCACTTCAGAGACAGGTGCAGAGGCCACAGGGCTCCATCATCCTAACCGAAAACGCGACGGCCCACATCCCCAAGGAAGCTGCTCCTGAGGAATGTGCCCCCCCCCCCATCTGCTGTCGGTCCCCTGCGAAATGCACGCCTTGTCTCCTGTCACCGGGAGAATGCAGCATGTCTGGGACAATGGAGAAGCCACTGGATGCAGGAGGTGGGACGGACCTTGTCTGTGGCCGGAGGTCTGAGAGCTGAGCGGAGAGTCTGAGAATGTGCCCAGAGAAAGGAATGTGGACAGCATGAACAGAGGGGCCGCACGGAGACCCCCAGCCTTGCAGAAACAGCCTACAGGGCCCTGACATGCACCAGCACCCAAAGAACCCAGGGACGAGGAAGGCTGGAAGTCACTGGTCCAGGAGGGACCCTGGGTCTGTGTGTCTGGCAAGCAGGGAATGTCTACACGGCGGCTGCAGGCTGTGTCTTGGGAACCGAGTTCTGGGCACAGGATTGTCTCCAACGGCCGAGGTGCCTGTGTGCTAAGAGCATGGGGCCGGTGTGCATCCCTCGGGACCCAGCAGAGGACAGAAGGCTTCACCAGGACTGTTGCAGCAGCCCAAGGAAACATGACCTCCCACCTGCACGGACAGAGAAAGGAAGCCACCAATGGTCAGAAAAACGTGGCCAAGGGGGCCACCCTGGCGAAGCTGAGTGAGGCCACAAGCCGCAGCCCTGAGCTCTGAAATGTCACAAGAACAGCTCGGCCACATTGCAGGGCCTCACTTCACAGACACCGGGAGGGGCTACCTTGAGGATCAGGTGCGCAACGGCATGAGGGAACCCAAGAATGACCTGGCCAGGAAGACACAGAGACACTGCAGACCCAGACGAATGGATGGATGGATGGATGGATGGATGGATGGATGGATGGATGGCTGGCTGGCTGGCTGGCTGGCTGGCTGGCTGGCTGGCTGGCTGGCTGGATACATGCCTGCATGGGTGGATGGATGGATGGATGGATGGATGGATGGATGGATGGATGGATACATGGCTGGCTGGCTGGCTGGCTGGCTGGCTGGATACATGCCTGCATGGGTGGATGGATGGATGGATGGATGGATGGATGGATGGATGGATGGATACATGGCTGGCTGGCTGGCTGGCTGGCTGGCTGGATACATGCCTGCATGGGTGGATGGATGGATGGACACACTTGGACCTGACCACAGATAAGCAGTCTTGCACATCATCACCACACAGGGAAGAAAAGCTTCCCTGTGCCTTGACCCCAGCAGAGGATGCACAGGTGGTGAGCTCTGGGGGCCCAGCATCGAGGACGAGCCCACTGCAGCCCTCGGGCAAAGGGTGGGCAGCCCATTCCTTGTTAGACCCCTGTCCCTGCCCAGCACGAGCGCAGTAAAGATGGTGTCTGTGTTCCTACGTGGCTGTTACGTTTGCAAGCAGTACTAACCCAGTCAGAAGGGCCAGACTGTTTCACACAAGAGACGCACAATGGATGGGAGACTTGCGCACACCATCTGTGCACACAGGGTCACAGGTGCACAGGGTTCACTCTGGCTCCTTTTCTCAGCCTTCTTGGGGCTGTTATAAAACAGAGTTAAAAGGACGCCCTCCTGCAGAAGACGAACAAGGAAAAAGAGAAAAGAAAAGAGAAAAGTGAAGAGAAAAGAAAAGAAAGGAAAGGAAAAAGGGAAGGGAAGGGAAGGGAAGGGAAGGGAAGGGAAGGGAAGGGAAAGAAACAAAAAGAAAAAGAAAAAGAAAAAAAAAAAAAAAAAAGAACCAAAGATTAAAAAAAAAAACCAAAAACAAACCCAGGTCAGACTTAGGGCTTTAGAAGACGTGAGCATAAACCCAGACGTGCTGTGTAGACCCAGACAAGAGAGTGCAGATAGTCTGGGGGCTGTGTGCATAAGCAGTGCTCACGGACCCCCGCAGTGCCCACCAGGGACACACAGAGACAGATGTGCATCCCAGGGAACACAATGCAGTGGGCAGGTTCACAACACTAAAAAGAGGCCTCAACTCAATACGTGTGTGTGCAAAAAAAATTTTGTTGTTGTTGTCTGTCGCTTGGGTGGCTCGGTTGGTAAAGCAACCAACTTCGGCTCAGGTCATGATCTCACAGTTCACAAATTCGAGCCCCAGGACGGGCTCTGTGCTGACAGCTCAGAGACTGGAGCCTGCTTTGGACTCTGTGTCTCCATCTCTGTTTGCCCCTCGTCTGCTCATGCTCTGTCTGTCTGTCTGTCTGTCTCTCTCTCTCAAAAATAAATAAACAAAACCATTTGCCTCCTAAGCCAACCCAGTGAAGGAAAAGGCAAATGCCTGCTCCTCCTGGCATCACGTCACCAGGTGGCGGCTTTGTTCACACACATAATTGGGATGCACAAATATCCAGAGGGGACCACACCTTTTCTCATCTCCAAGGACCTCAGAACAAAGCACAGTAAACTCATTCTTCGAGGGCCAGAAAATCCCTTAAACAAACCAACCAACGCCTCCCTTGTGGTTCGACTGCTTCTTTCGTGATGAACACACATCAGACAAATTCATTAGCAGCTCATTTGTTTCTCTGGTTTATTCAACAAGAGTCAAATTCCAAAGCGTTAAATAAGAAAAAGGAAAGAAAGAAATCCCGCGGGGAAGGCTCATAGTCAGTTGTTGGCGTCAAGATACAAGCCTGGGCCTGTAGACACTGGGGGGGGGGGGGGGGGGGGGGGGGGGGGGGGAGGGGGGAGGAGGGGGGAGTCACCTCCCAGAGGACACGGACCAATCCCGGTTGGTGATCGACTGTGACGCTCTCAGAAGCCAGGGCCCTGCACAATGTCGCCAGCAGCTTGCCTGTTGAGCCACAGCAACCCATAAGTACCCAGTGGTAGTTGTTTTGTTTTGTTTGTTTTTAAATGGGGGGGGGGGGCCCTCACGGTGCCGAGTTTAAAAGACAGAACAGAAGGGTCCCTTGCCCCGGATTCCCATTAAATCACTCTGGGTACATGCGGGCCCCTGGTATTCCGTACAAGCAGGGCTTGGAAGGGTGCGGGGGCCTTATTCGCATCCTGAGAAACACGGTGGAGAAACCAGCCCTTGGAAGCATCGCACAGACACACACACACAAACAGCCACGGGCAGGGCTGAAGCTGCCGGCGGTGCAGGGCTCAGAAAGAACCACGCCCACAAAGCGCATGGGGGCACAAGGGGGCAGAGACGCCCGTGGGAAAGGCACAAAAACACCTCTCTCCCTACTGTTGGGGACGCGACTGCCGCCCACGCGCCTTTGGAACGCATCGCACGAAACCTAGAGCCGGTCTGTCTTGCAAACAGGAGGCGCGTGGGCTGAAAGAGCGCGCGCATCCTTCCAGCCCGCACGCAAGGTGCCAAGGTCAATTCGAGAGTAAACGTGAGTGCATCAGTGCCCCAGATGTGTAAAGTCCTTGTATGACGGCGTCTGGCGACGGAAGGACATGGAGCTTTGATTTTTTTCTTTCTTTTTTTCTTTTTCCCCATGCCTGGGGATTATCCCAAACCCTCTGGGTCGGGAGTACTCCGTCCTTGGGGGTGGCAAGAGAAAGGAGCCTCCCCCCTTCCCCTCCTGGCTGGGGATCGCTGGGGCTTTACAGTTGCAATCAGCATCCAGCCAGCGGGTGGGTAAAGGAGCTTCCAGAAGTTTCCTAGTTGATTTGTGCCCTTCCGCTGGGACGCATGGAGGCTCTCCCAAGAAACGCGCGGAGTGGCTGCTCCTGGATGCGCACAGCAGCGCGTTTGCGTCCTGCGCCTGCGTTGGTGACGGCACCGGCCGCGCACGCGCATGTGCGCAGGTGCGCACCGTGGGTATTCACAGCGGACCACGCATCAAGGGTCAGCTTCGTGGTGACGCAACCCCCCCCCCCCCCGCCCCCACCGCGGCATCTACACGAAGCCGCTGTCTCTGATGCCAAAGAAGCCGGCGTGCACGGCGTCGCCCAGGGGGAACATGTGCTCATGGTTCAGGCCCCACTCGCCCTCGTCCTCGTCCTCGGGCTCGGCCTCCGCGCCGCTGCGCGCGTTCTCGTACAGGAAGACCTGCTCGTCCACGTGCGCGGGGGCCAGGCGGTTCCTCTTGGCGCTGACCACGTTGGCGGACGAGCCAAAGAGCCGCTCAGGGAAGACGCGGGTAGCCGCCACGCACCAATATTTCTGCAGCACCTTGGGCAGCACGGGGAACAGGGCCAGGCGGTCGGACCACCACTTGAGCGGGTCCTCGTTGAGACCCAGCACCTTCTGCGACTTGAAGTTGCTCAGCTCCTCGACCACCTGCGCGTGCCACTCTTCCTGGTCCTCCGCGCCCCCCGTCTGGCAGAAGATCTCGGCCAGCATGCTGTTGATGACGCTCGTGGGCGGCGGCGTGGACGCCAGCACCAGCTTCTTGACCGGGGGCTCCTCGGGCAGCGCGAACATCTTGTCCTCCGCCGGCCGGTAGCCGCCCTCCTTGACCTTGTCCAGAAGCCCCTTGGCCTCCTCCACCACCCTGTTCTCCACCTGCTGCCTCTCGAAGGCGGACAGGAAGGGCAGACGCTTGTAGCGGGGGTCCAGGAAGGTGGCCACGTTGAGGAACATGTCGATCTCCGGCGTCTCCTGGTAGGTCTTGGACAGCTCCTTGGCGATCACCTCCTTGGCCATGCTGACCTCCTTGCAGTCGGTCTCCTTGATGTTGAGGGTGGTGTTCAGCAGCATGTGCAGCAGGGGCTTCACCATGCTGATGGTGGGGTACTTGGAGGCGGACAGCATCTCGGCCACCTGCTTGAAGGGCTGCAGCAGGTCCACCAGGCCCTCGATGGTGGCCCACTCGGCTGCCTCCAGCATCAGGTGGTGGTTGTTGCTGTCCTCCACCAGCACGCCGGCGATGACGAACTGCTGCTCCCTCAGGCGCTGGAGCATGGCCAGCGTGCTGCCCCACCAGGACACCCGGTTGCTGACCAGCATGCAGGGAGCCACGTTCTGCTGCTTCTGCTTCTCATAGAGCATGTACATGGCCACCGCGGACTGCTGGAAGTACTCGACCAGCTTGCAGCAGCGGCCGAGCAGCCCGGCCAGCTTAGGCAGCTGCAGGGCGCGCTGGATGCCCGCGTTGAACGTGTGGCCCAGGCAGGGCATCTGGACCGAGATGTCCAGCAGGGAGCACGCCTTGGCGATGTCCTTGCCGCCGTCCGTCGTGGCCCCGAACACCTTGCTGCTGATGCCCCACTCGATGAAGGCCTCGTACAGGACCCGGGTGATGCACTCGGCCGCGTTGTCCTCGGGGACCTCGAACGTCTTCAGGCAGCGGGAGCCCACGGACAGGCAGCCGGGGGCCCCGCCGCCCAGGAAGTGGGCGGCCAGCGTCACGTACGCCCGGTTCTGGTTCTCGCTCCTCCACATGTCGGTGGAGATGCCGCACCAGGAGGCGTCGCCCAGCTCCTTGAGGACGGCCTCGCGCACGGCGCCGTACTTCTCGGGGATGGCCTTGCTGCACACGAACTTCCTGCTGGGCAGCTCGTACCTGGGGTCGGCCGTCTTCAGCAGCACCTTGAAGGTGGGCTCGTCCACGATGGAGGCGGGGTACAGGCCCTCGCAGATGAGGCCGAGCACGGCGGCCGTGAGCTCCTGCTGCCGCTTGCTCTCGTGGCCGTGGCCGGCCTTGGCGGCCAGCGTGTCCTGCGGGGCCAGCTGGGAGGCCTCGGGCTTCAGCTTGGAGAAGGCGGTGGCAAAGGCCTCGCGCATCTGCTCCGTGTTGCTCTTGACGAACTCGCAGAACTCGTCGGGGTGGTTCTTCTCCAGGTGGTAGGACAGGTTGGAGGTGTTCCCGGAGTAGGCAATCTGAGCCATGCAGATGCGACAGTATATCTTTTTCCACTGCAGGATGCATCCCTCGGCGTTCGTGTCAAAGCCGAAGTACTTCCACACTTTGCTTTTGGCGCGCGGGTGGGCCACTAACTTGAGGTCCGTCTGGGACGGGTCCAGGCCCTTCGCCTCCATGGCTTCTGTGCCGCGGCCCGCCTGTGGGGCCTCCACTCATTCCTGCGCACCTGCTGGGAGCCGGGAAGACAAACACAGCGTGAGAAGGGACCCAGGCACGGGCGGAGAGGGAGCGAGCACGCGGTCTGCAGGCCGCGGGGCACGGGGACCCGACCGGGGCGTGCGTGGCTTTGGCAAAGCGGAGGGGGCTCGCTCGCGCAGCTGGGCTGAGTGCTCTCGTCCTGCAGCTCAGTCCCACGTGCGGGGACGCCTCCGCGCGTCTGAGAACATGCACGTCTGTGGGTTTCTCTGTGCTCATAGCTCCTTCCTCACGTTGGCTGTTTATGGTTTCCTGTGCTACCGCATCCGCCAACCGGGCACCTGCCGGGAGGGGTCACTCTTGGGGACACTGCTCGCTGAGTGCGGAAGCCCACGTCCCCAAGGACCCCGGAGGACCCACCACCACCGCCTGCTCAAGCCTCGTTTTGGGAGCGAGGACGAGAGGCGCACGGCGTCCAGGAAGCAAACACAGGATTTCACTTTCGACAGGAGAGCCTTTACATTGCCTAACAGGCATAGCAATTTTTTGTTTTTTGTTTTTTTTGTCCTCCAAATTTGACAGTTTAAAGCGACGCCTTTGGGAACATGGCACGCTCCCTTTTGAGCTTGGGCACGTCCGTGATCGGGAACGTCGTGGGGGCAGGAACAGACATCGTGATTCCGGGAGCTTCTCAAAATGCCCCCCTGTGCGCAGAAATATGCATTTGCTGTGCACGGGTCCAGCAACGCCAGGCTCTCGGGGGGGAGGTTTTCATGGCCTGGGAGACAGGCCCCAGGGCGCCCGCCGTCCCTGAAGCCCCAGAGTCTGGCCTCTTGGAGCTGCCAGTCAGGGCGCAGATGCCCAAAAGGGCAGCTGGGTTCTGTCGAAAGGTCTCTGTTAGGTCTGCAACGTTTTAACCCGCCATAAAGTGCTCAGGGCGTCCCAAGGCAAACTACACCAATCAGGCATTTTCTGAGTATTGGAGACGTGGCCAGAACAAAATCTCAGGGTGCACAGGAAACCGAAGACTAGACCTCCCAGCGAAATGCAGGTACTCCCAGAACCTGGAAATGGAACCACATTTGAAATAGGACCCCACTGTGATTAGGTGAAGGATGTCAAGAAGAGGTCATGGGAGGGACACAGCCTCAAGCCCGGGGATGCCAGGAGCCCCCAGAAGTGGAAGAGGCAGGAAGGACCCTCCCCTGGAGCCTCTGGAGGGAGTGGGCTCAGACTGGCCTAGATCTCAGCAGCCCTGCCCTGCCTGGATCTCAGTGGCCCTGTCCTGCCTGGGTCTCAGCAGCCCTGTCCCTCCTGCATCTCAGCAGCCCTGCCCTGCCTGGATCTCAGCGACCCTGCCCCTCCTGGGTCTCCGTGGCCCTTCCCTGCCTGGATCTCAGTGGTCCTGCCCCTCCTGGGTCTCAGTGGCCCTGCCCTGCCTGGGTCTCAGCAGCCCTGTCCCTCCTGCACCTCAGCAGCCCTGCCCTGCCTGGATCTCAGTGGTCCTGCCCCGCCTGGATCTCAGAATCTGATCTCCAGAGCTGGGAAAGGATAGATTTCTGACATTGTAAGCCAGTGGCACTTAGGTAAGGGTGAGCCCAGAGCAGTCCTAGGACAAAGGTGAAACTTTAAAAGATACTGAGTGTCAACACCATGCCGCAAAGGCCCCCGCGTCCTCACAGGCAGGCACGCCCCTCCACGCTGGCCTGCCTGAGGCTTTTCAGGAAGATGTCACAATACCCCTGATGGGGCATTATGGTCCCCGGGCGGCATCGAGGGCACCACAGCTGTGACCCGCTCCAGGTAAGGAGCTAACATACGGGGTGCGGAGTCTCCAGGTCAGGTGGACAGTCAAGGATCCGCAAACAGTGCGGCACCCTGGTTCCGGAAGGGGAACGTCGGACCCGAGGAGCACCATGTGGGGGTCCCATGTGTCCAGTCTCCCGACCACGTCATGATCGTTAGAATACGTGTCTTTAGTTTAGCGGAATGAGGTCAGGAGACCCCGACCGAGGGTTGCACACAATCCCGGCGGCATCCCAAGCAGGGCCTGCGGGCGGGCGGGTCTTCTAGATGGTTTCTTCCCCTTGGTACACACAGTTAGGTCAGAAACTCGGCCTCCCTCCCCCTCCCCCCCGCCCACGGCTCAGGACAGCAGGTGACGGTTTCCTGTGAGCCCCTGGAAGGCCACCGGGCAGGGCTGCCTTCCGCGGTCTATGAGGTCCGTGCCGACACGGCCACCTGTAAAGGTTTCTCCAAGGCCACCTTTCACAGCTCATACTGGTGGGTGCTCCAAGGACCTCGGGGGGACCGTCCCCAAGAACCCCCCCCCCCGGGGGACCGCAAGCTCTTGCCTTTTTCAGAAAGCAGTCGGTATCCTTCCCAAACAGCGCATCCCGGGGGGGGGGGGGGAGGGCAGTGGACACGGAGCCTACCACCTTCCAGAAGTCCCGGCACTCAAGAGACCAGCGAATGGCGAACACGGAACACAGGGCCGCGACAGTCGCTAGCCTACTTTGCCTCCTGGAGAAATGTCCTTATTTTTTTTCAACGGAAAAACCTGTGTCACTGCTAATAACAGATCATCGGCTTCTGTTATTTTATGTATTCATTTTTTAACGTTTATTTACTTTTGAGAGAGAGACAGAAAGACAGAGCATGAGTGGTGGAGGGACAGAGAGAGAGGGAGACACAGAATCCGGCCCAACGCAGGGCTCAAACCCACAGACCGTGAGATCATGCCCTGAGCCGAAATCAGACGCTCAACCGACTGAACCACACAGACGCCCCCCAAACAGAGTTTTTAAGAATTTTCTGCAATATCAGAACGGCGCCCTGAAACACATCAAGTCGATTTTCTCTCCTTTTCAAAACTCACTGATGCATCGAGACGTGTAATTTCCAACAGACAAACCCTCCGTTGATGGTGCCAGTGTGAGCAGGTGTCCCCAGACAACACGGCAATTTCCAGAAGGTTTGAGGCCAGTGCTTTGCTTGGGCGTTGGGATGACATTGGGATATTAAGTGCGGTAAAATAATAAAAATAATAATAATCATGTATTTTTAAGATATGACGGATAGATACACCTCAGCGTGTGATGGGCCGTCTGGCCAGGGATGCCCACACAAAAAATCTGGAAATGAGACTATCTCATCGGAACTCGGTTTGCTGATACGCCGTCTCTAAAAAGACCTGACCAACATTCATTCCTGAGTCTGTAACGATCTTGTTTGTGGATCAATTTTAAGAAATTGAGAAATTTTAGCAGGCAGGACCGCTCACCTCTTAGCTCTTTATTTCTTACCCCCATACAGTCTGAATGACATCAGACATCATGCCTGCCACGTGTAACCCCTTTTATAAAACATGCAAGAGACAAGCGCCTGGCTGGCTCCATCGCTTAAGCGTCCGACATCGGCTCAGGGCATGATCTCACGATGCGTGAGTTCGAGCCCCGCGTTGGGCTCTGTGCTGACAGCTCGGAGCCTGGAACCTGCTTCTGATTCTATAATACTCTCTCTCTCTCTCTGCCGTTCCCCTGCTCATGCTCTTTCTGTCTGTCCCCAAAAATAACAAATAAATAAATAAGCATTAAAAAATAAAACAAATAAACACAAGGTACAAGAGCCACCTCCTGGTCTGGGTTCACACAAAAACACTCAGCTTTTTACTGTTTAGCTCGAGGCCCCCAGGACAAAGTTCAATGACTCTCCTTCAAAGGTGCGGTCTGGGGAGGAGAAGATCACAAAAGGTTTAAAAGGCACAGCAAGGCGTGGGCAACCGGCAACCAGCAGACCTCAGAGGAGACCCCCTCTTCTCACAGTATCTAAAATTGTCTCTAACGCGACAGACAGGCAGGGGGGTTCGCGTGGGGCCACCAGGAAAAAGTTCATCTTTATATGTGACGATCCAGTTCTGGGGCACAGATAAGGACTCCTCTAGCGGACATGTGACTTCAGGACTGGCTTGTATTTTCACCTTTTTTTTTTGTTTTTTGTGTGTGTTTTTTTTTTTTTTTTTTGGTTTGTTTGTTTTTTTTTAATCAACAAGTGGAAAGACCAGACCAAGCCGTCAGCTCCAACACACAGAAACAAGTTCTTGAAACATGCAAGTTCAAATCCCATTGCCAGATTGAACCTGTCTTTTCTGGGAACCCCGTGGACGGGCTCCTACACAGGCGACAGAGCCCATCTAAGGGGCCCGTCTAAAAGCGAAATCACATGGAAACACAGAAGCCACCACGTCCTACAACTTGGGGCGGCTTGCCCGTAGCTCGTCACTGTGCCCAAGCTGGTTTAAAGGCCCCAGTTGACTTCCCAGTACTGGCTGGCTCGTCACCCCCCACCTCCCCTGCCTTGGTTTCTACTGCTATAAATGTGTTAGAAAATACCAAACTCCAGTGTATCAGACGACGCAAAACTCAGGTAAAAATCAAAGATTCACTTCCCTGAGTGGAGGTTGGGGAGGGTGGGGCTCCCCGAAAACAATCTCTTCTTCCTACTCACAGCTGAGGCTCTCAGGGTCTGACCCAGAGCCCCCCCACCTCCCCTCCGTTAGCGGCTAGAGGGCGGAACTGAAAAGTACAGTTGGATCTTGAACAACGTGGGGGTGAGCGGGGGGGCCAAGTGCCCCCAGCCTGGAAAGCCGGCTTGAACTTGCGGCTTCGCACACAGTTCGTGAGTGTGGACCCAGAGCCTCACGGGTCCCAGGCACGGCGCGCTGGCCCCTACTTTGTGTATCAAGTAGAAGACGCTGTGTTCTTCCAATGAAGGAAGCTACAGAAAAGGAAAGGTGATTAAGAAAATGGGAAGGGAGAGAAAACGCACTCGGAGTGGTGTGGTGTCCTTGTGCAAAACAAAAACAAACACAAACACAAAAACCCAGAAAACTCGCATGTGGGTGAAACTGCACGCTTGAGGCCGGAGTCGTTCAAGGCTCAGCTGTATTTTGGCGACAACACACGCTCTCCGTGTGGCGCATCTCGGGGTGTGGGGCGGGGGGGGGGGGTCCTGCGGGGTGCTCCAGGGACTGGCACAGCTCCCTGGGACCCCCTCCGCAGGCGTCAGCAGAGCCGGGGGTACGGACTGCAAGGTAGCACACTAGCCCAGCTCCCGGCGAGTGCCGCGTTTGGGAAAGGACTCCTCTGTGGCCTAAAAATAACCCGCGGCCCGTGCGCACCCGCTGGAGGGGGGGCCCCGGGTCCCCGTGAGGCCGCGCGCGCACCGGGGCCTCCCGGCGGCGGGGTCCGCGGCCACGCGGCCGGTCCCCACCGCTGCCCGGCGCGCCGGCGGGTCCCAACCCGGAGCTCCGGGCGCAGCGGGGCGCTGTTCCGGGCGCGGGCACCGAGCGGGCCCCGGCCGGGCCTTCCGGGAAGAGGCCGCCGCCGCCGCCGCCGCGCCCGGGGCTGGGGGAGGGGAAGGGGGCACCTCCGGGGCGGCCCCGCGCGCGCCGTCCCTGCGGGGACCCCCGGCGGCGCGCACGGCAGCCCCAGGGCCGGGGAGCGGGGGAGGGAGGGTCTTCCGGGAGACCCCGGCCCCGGCCCGGCGGCAGCGAGGAGCTTCGGGGCTCTCTCGACCCCCGCCCCGCCCCGGCCCGCAGCGCCGCGCGCCTCCCCCCTGCAGCCGGCCCGCCCGCGCCTCCCCCCCCCCCCCCGGCCCCGCCGAGCGACGAGCGCGCCGCCCCCTCCCCCCCAGCCCCGCTGACCTGGCTCCGCGAAGCCCCCGAGGCAGCGCCGCAGCAGCTGCGCCAACACCACCGCCGCGCCCGCCGCGTAGACCCGCAGGGCCGCCCGCGCCGCAGACAAAGGCGACATGGCTGCCCGGCCGCCGCTTCCGCGCCGCCCGCCGCCGCCGCCCGCCCCCGGGACCCGGCGCGACACCGGCCGGCGGAAACGCGCCCGCGCGGCCCGCCCTCCGCGCCCGCCCCGGCCCGGGAGCCGTGACCCCGCCCCGACCTCCCACCCGCCGCGACCTCCCCCCCCCGACCCCCGCCCGGGGCCCCCGCCCCGACCCCCCTCCCTGACCCCGACGCGACCCCCGAACCCCGCCAGGGACCCCGCCCCAACCCCCCCGACCCCCTCCCGGGGCCCCCGCCCGACCCGGGCCCCAGCCCTGACCCCGACCCGACCCCCGAACGCCCCCCGGGACCCCTCCCTGACCCCGACCCGACCCCCGACCCCAGACCCCAGACTCCCGACCCTCCCTCGGGGCCCCAGCCCCGGCCCCGGGCCCCCGCCTTGACCCCGACCTGACCCCCGATCCCCGCGCTGACCCCGACCCTACCCCGACCCCCGCCCCGACCCCCCTCCCTGACCCCAACGCGACCCCCGAACCCCACCCGAGGTACCCCCGCCGTGACCCCGACCCGACCCCCAACCCCCGCCCTGACCCGGACCTGACCCCCGACCCCCGCCTGGGACCCCGCCCCGACCCCAGGCCCCCTCCCTGACCCCGACCCGACCCCCTATTCCAGACCCCCGCCCCGGGCCCCCGCCCTGACCACGACCTGCCCCCCGCCCCCCATTCCCCGCCCGGGGTCCCCGCCCTCACCCGACGCGACCCACGAACCACGAACCCCGCCCGGGGACCCCGCCAGAGGCCCCGATCCCGGGCAACCGCCCTGACCCCGGACCCCCGCCCTCGGACCCTCCCCGACCCTGGACCCCCGTCCCAACACCACCCCCCCACACACACACCCTGGCCCGGGGACCCTGCCATGACCCCGGAACCCCGCCTGGGGACCTGCCCACACCTGGACCCCCGCCTGGGAAACCCTCCCTGACCCCAACCCAACCCTTGACCCCGGCCCGAGAGCCCTGACTGACCATGGACCCCTGCCCGGAACCAGATCCGGACCCTGGACCCCTGCCCAGACTCCGCCCCAATCCTGGACCCCTCCCCAGACTCTTGCCCCCCTTCCGAGACTCCTCCCTCACCCGGCCCACACCCTGGATCCCCGCCCGGTGCCTCCCCGACTCCGCCTCCGGACCCCCTCCCCAGACACCCTGCCTGACCCTGCCGGGACCCTGGACCCCTTCCCTGGAAACTCCACCGCTACCCCGACCCCTCCCTTGATCCTGCGACCCCGACCGGATCCCGGACCCCAGCCGGGGACCCCTCCCTGGCCTTGCCCGACTCTGCCCAGGGGCCCTGCCTCTGTCACTTGCTAGGGACCCAGCCCAGATGCTAGACCAGAGATCCCCATCCGGACCCCCAACCCCTACCCAGTGACTGCCTAGCAGGCCCAAGACCCCCGACCCGAACCCCACCCAGATGCCAGAACCCCACGAGGGGACCGCACCCATGGGCCTCTCCCGGACCAGGGTCCCCACACACCAGATCCTGGCCCAGCAACCCCCCGTGGAGCCTTGCACAGGGCCCCCGCCTGAACCCCAGATCGGGGACTAGGACCCCTGCCCGGGACTTCCTTCCAGATCCCGCCTGGACCCGGGTCACCCACCTAGGGACCCTGCCCAGAGGTAGGATTAGAGACCCCACCCAGACAGCACCACCCACCCTACCCCAGCCCGGGGCCCCTGCCCAGACCAGAGACCTCTCCCAGAACCTGGAAGTCCTGCCCAGGGACCCCTTCCAGACCCCGGGACCCTGCCCCCACCCGACACTCCTGCACAGCGCAAAACCCTACATGGACATCCACATGAATGAATCCCTGCCCAGACCTCGCACTCCCCCATCAAGACCCCCCACTCAAATCAGGGACCCTCACCCAGACCCCTACCAGACCGCAAAAGTCCTATGAGGACCCCCGCAGGCCCCCACCCAGACTCCCGCAGGGACCCCCAGCAGACCCCACTGGAATCACACATCCCCACACATCGTGGCTGGGGACTCCCTATGCTGCTTCTGGTCACAGTCCTGCCTGGACCCCCCTGAGCCCCCCCCCAAGACCCCTGTTGGGATCACTGGAGTTTCACTGAGACTCCCCCACAGACCCCTACCCAGAACCCCACCACCACGATGGACACCTAAACCCGGCTACCCCACAAGGACCTCAATACCTGTCAGAACCCAAGACCCCCACTCATACTGCCCTCAATGCCAACAGCCACCTGAATGCAGATTAGAATCTCTTTCACACACACACACACACACACACACACACACACACACACTAGGAGAGACCACCGGATCCCACACCTGTCCATAACCCTCCAGATCCCAGACCCCCACCAGGACCCGGGATCTCCCAGGACTCCCTCCCCTAGGAGGTGAACCACCCCGCCCCCCCCCTCGGCCTGACTGCAGGGGGCACCCTTTCACTCCGGCCACCTGGACTGGCTTCCCATGCGGATCTAAGATGCCAGGGACACACAGCTCCTTCCTGCAACCCCCAGCCAGGTTCGGAAGGTTCCTTCTGACCTTTGCAACCTTCTGTGCTGCAGATCGGGAAAACTGAGGCCAAGAAGCCTTCCCAGGATGCCCTGCGGGACCAGAGTACGTGGGCCTGCCCTGCTCAGCCAGGTGCACCCAGCATAGACCATCGGGGAGAGTCACCATACCTGTCACCTGTGCCCTGTTCCCCACAGCAGCCCCTGCCGTGTGGGGTGCGCAGTTTGTGGCTCACAGCGTGAAAACGACGAGGGTGTGGAACCCGGGGTTCACCAGTGAGCAGTGGGATTTCTCAGCGTTTGTGCAAAAGCAGCCAGGACAGGCATGTGGTCCCCTCCTCCCCTCTTGTCCAGTCTCCCCTAAGTGCCGTATCGTGAGGTTTCTGCAGCCGTGAGCTGGGGAAGGGGATCCTGATAGCTGAGACCTTGCCCCAGATGTTTCCTGCGGTGCTTTTAGAGGACCCCCCCCCAAGTCACCTTCCTGATCTGGAAGACACAGATGCTTCTTCAGTCTGGTTTTTATCACACTTGCAATAAATCACCCCAAATGCAACTGCTCGAAACGAGACACTGGTTCCACTCAAGGTCTCCCGGGGTCCAAACTGGGGCGTCCACCCACTGGGTCCCTGCGGGCATCCCCGGGACAAGGATGAGCACAGCTCTCGGGGGCCGTCGGCAGGGGGCAACCCTGGGCTCCTGGAGGTCCCTCTCTGGTCCCGGCGGGTGTCCCCCAGACCCCTCTTCTTGCAATGCGTGCCCCTTGCCCTCTGCCGTATCTCTGTGCCTCCAGCTGGACAAGGTTGTCTGCTTGTGAGGGCTCGCGGGATTAGAACGGTCTGAGCAGGTTAATCTAGGATTACCTGCCTATTTTCAGGTGCATAGCTAAGTGACGTCTGCAGAGTCCCCTGTGCCGTGTGACGATGCACGCTCACGGCTGCCGCGGGGACGCGGGCCCGGCCACTGGCTGGCCTGCTACAGCGTGGTCTAGAGATTCCTGTCCGTTCGAGGAGCCGCGGGCCCCACCGCTTGGAGGTGGGTTGATCTGGGCCCGAAGAGGAGGCACAACCCCAAGGCTGAAACCCTCTGTGGGAAGACGGTGAGGCAGAACGGGGCTCCCGTGTGGTTGTCCCGCGGCCACGCCCTCCCGCAGGTCCCCGTGTGCAGTGCCAGGACTTCATGATAACCCTAAGGGCTCCGGACTGTGTTTACAGTTTTCCTTGTTTTAAAGTCGGGGGTGGGGAGGGGGGCCCCTGGGAGGCTCAGTCGGCCAAGCGACTGACTCTCAATTTCGGCTCAGGTCATGCTGTCACGGTTCTTGAGATCGAGTCTGGCCTCAGGCTCCGCACCGGGTGCGGAGACTGCTTGGGATACTCTCTCTCTCTCTCCCTTGCTGTCTGCCCCTCCCCTGCTGATGCTCAATCTCTCTCTCTCTTCCAAAATGAATAAGCAAACTTAAAAAATAACGAAATAAAAAATAAAGTGGCGGTGGGCAGAATGCAGTCTGCTAGGTAGACACGTGAGTTTGCACGTGAGGATAGTCAGCCTCCAGGCATTTTAGGAACAGGAGCTCCACGCGGCCCTGGTCCCCGTGGGAGGGTGTGGTAGTCTTGTTGCAATAATCCCACAAGCTGGCGGGGACCTCGAGCCTAGTGGTCAGGCGACAAGCAAGGTCTGAGCCTGGCCCCCGGGATCAGAAGGGGCGTGCGGTGAGGGGGGAGCAGAGTGGAGCGGGGAATTAGTAGGTTGCTCAAGGGTCTCGAGTTCTATATGGAAGCATAGGGTATGGGGCCCGAATATTGGCCCTTACAGCGTCGTGTGGTTGGGAGTGTGGCGGCCAAGGGACGTGGTGGAGGGGAGGGGGCGTTCCGGTGTTTCACTGACCAGCAAGGCCACAAACGCCAAGCCCAGCTGAGCAAGCACCCGGATGTTTCCCCTACCCGTCTGGAGAGACTGTTTTAAAGTGTGTGTCCTAGAGGTGGGATCCAGAGTGGCCAGAAAAGACACACACACACACACACACACAAAGTCTGAGGCACCTGTTAAAAATGCAGATTCTGGAAAATGCTCACAGGGCAAGTGAGTCACGACATGCTGGTAAATCCTGAAAGAAATCGGACAGAAAACTGGGGTGGACTCCAAGGTGTGGTTTTGGGGAAATGTGTTCCTCCATACGGGGGAGTATTTCTCAGCCAGGAAAAGGATCCGAGTGTGGAGGGGTGCTGTCACATGGACGGACCTCGAACACATGATGCTTGGGGCACCTGGGTGGCTCAGTCGGTTAAGCCTCAGACTCTTGGTATCAGCTCAGGTCATGATCTCGCGGTCCATGACTTCGAGCTCCAAATCGGGCTCTGTACTGACAGCTTGGAGCCTGGGTCCTGCTTCGGATTCTGTGTCTCCCTCCCTTTCTGCTCCTCCCCTGCTCACGCTCTGTCTCTCTCTCTCTCTCTCTCTCTCAAAAATAAATAAACATTTAAAAATTTTTTTGAAAAAATTCCAGACAGTGAACATTGCAGAACTTTTGTGTTTTGCTTTCAAAACATTGCAAAACTTTTGTATTTTGTGTTTTGGTTTATGGTTTCTTTGGTTGTTTGGTTTTTCAGTTTTGGTGCAGTTTGTTTGGTTGTTTGGGTTTTTTTTTTGTTTGTTTGTTTGTTCGTTTTGTTTTGTTCTGTTCTGCCTTTCGTGGTCCCTAACTGTGCAAACAGGTGCAAGACGCCAGGTGTCTCCATGGGTGCACACAGAATAAGGGGTAAATCTGAAGTGCCCCTGGGGGAAAAGCAAGACCAGGTGTTGTTGAGGTCTGTTTCCAAGTCTGCAATCCAATGTTATTCCGTGTCTTTGTGATGAGCAGCAGGAGAAAGCAGGCAGGTGCAGCTGAATCAAGTCTGGGCGTAGGTCTTTCTCCAAAGCGGGCTGTCCTCCTGAGCCTCGAGGCGGCCTCGGGTGGCCACGGAACCCCTCTGCAAACATCTCCCATGTGCGTTGCTTCCCAGAGCACTTGGAAGGTCCCCCAGAGCATTTTACAATGGCCCCCGAGGACTCACCTTATTTTGCAACGTGCGGGATTGTATGCAATCCTGTTTATTTTGAGTGTAGACCCTTGGAGGATTTGAGAAAACACGGTCAGAGAAGTCAGAAAATGGGAAAACCTTTTTGGGCATCAGGACCTCATGTGCTCAGTGTACGCGATCTGGAAAAGTTCTGAACTCCTCGGACATTGTTCCTGCTAGGACTCTAAAAATGAAGGGAAGCTAGTCATTCCTGCACCTGAAGTCTTCAACGTCATTCCTCAAATTCCTTTGCTTTAAACCTTTTGTCCCAATCACGACCCCACCCCCCACCACCCTTCTTCTCAAGGGTCTGTTTTTGACCCTGGCTAGAAAATACTATTTATGTTCTGTTTTTCTCTTTATTTCTATTCTGGGGAAGCAAATTCTTTTCCAAGTGAGGAAATGCCTGACTCTATTTCCCTGGGAATCTGTGTAGTTGGATGTCAACGTTGATGGCCCTGGAAATTCTGTAATTATATCCCCTCCATGTTTATGGTTATGATTGAAGTTACGACTACTTTTTCCATTAAGATTTTTTTTTTTGGGGGGGCGCCTGGGTGGCGCAGTCGGTTGAGCGCCCGACTTCAGCCAGGTCACAATCTCGCGGTCCGTGAGTTCGAGCCCCGCGTCGGGCTCTGGGCTGATGGCTCAGAGCCTGGAGCCTGTTTCCAATTCTGTGTCTCCCTCTCTCTCTGCCTCTCCCCCGTTCATGCTCTGTCTCTCTCTGTCTCAAAAATAAATAAGTGTTAAAAAAAATTTAAAAAAAAAAAAGATTTTTTTTTTTTTTTTGTATGTTGGGTTTGCTCTCATTTTCCCAGGAGCATTTATTCCACGCAGACTCTTGGTCCCTGATTTTACTTTGTGTCCTGTATAAGTGCTCCCAATCATGTGGCCCCTGGCCATTCATTCTGAGAGAATAACAGGACTCATGGCGGGCATATCCCACCAGGATTTGTTGGGGCCATGGTTGAGGGCTTCGAGCACGAATATTAATGTTGGGATTTTTCTACGAGGCCAGCGGTCCTTGGGACCAACTGGTCTTGGAGCAGAACGAAGACACCCAAAGAAATGCATCGTACGCACCAGCCCCTACCTTTTGTCTGCCTCTCATTGTCCACGTGGTGGGTCCACATCCACATGAGACCCAAGGTAACTTGCTGGTGTTTTGTGATGGAAGCCCCTGCTTGCTCAGGAGGAAACCAGAGACTGTTAACAGGGGCAGGAGCTTCAGAGGACAAGATGAATCCCACCTGTGCCCAGGAGAAGGCACAGACCCATCCAAGATGGCCGAATCTGGAAAATTCCGCACAGCACCCAACCTTTGGTTGAGTCTTCTATCTACAAGATGGCACTCACAATCCCACGCCCAGATAACACAGGTTTTAAGTACACGAGCCTTCCTCCTACAGCTTTGATTTATTTGTTGCTGTTTTTTTTTTAAGTGTTGGTATCATTTCTATGGCGAAAACCAAGATTTCTGGAAATGGATTGGCCAAGATGGAATTTAGCATCCGTGCCTTACTGCTGGTGCCTTCCAGTAGGTTTCTGATGTTTTTGCAACACCGTTTCCCCTTTTTGTTATCACTCAGTGGCTGATATTTTCAACATGTTGTTTACAACCGGTGAGCGTCTAGCGTTAGATACTTTTCTGATGGCAAAGAAGGACTTTGGCATGGTCGTATTTACTCACACTCCTCGATTCTCCAGAGAACTTTGCGCTCAATTAAAAATGAGGACTTCAGAAAAAAAAAGGGGGGGAAGGCCGTCTGGGTGGCTCAGTCAGTTAAGCCTCCGACTTCGGCTCAGGTCATGATCTCATGGTTCGTGGGTTCAAGCCCCGCGTCAGCTGTCCATGCTGACAGCTAGGAGCCTAGAACCTGCTTCAGATTCTGTGTCTCCCCCCATCCCAGCCCCTCCTCTGCTCACACTCTGTCTTCTCTCTCTCAAAAATAAATAAACATTAAAAAATTTTTGAAAATAAAGTGAGGACTTCAGGACAATGTAAGATGCACACCTGACTTTCAGAAAACTGTGTTTCAGTCAGAAATGCAATGACATAAAAATCTAAATGGTGTTCCTTTCACCTCCCCCACCTCTGTTCATTATGTAATAAAGCACATTTTATTTGTGAGAGTCCTTTCTTTGGGGTCAAACGTACATTCGGTAAAAGGCACCCATCTTGGGCGCACCATTCAATGAGTTTGGACAAATGCCCATGACCACTGGATGCCCAGACATCAAGATGTAGAAAACTGCCATCGCTCAGAAAAGTGAGTGGCACGGCCTCCCCAGTCAGCCCTCCACCAAGAACCAATCTTTTTTTTTTTTTTATGTTTTTGCAAGCAAAGTTAGTTTTGTCTGTTCTATAACTTCACATACATGCAATCACATCATAAATACTCTTGTTAAAATCTTCTGTGAGAAAATGAGATGCATCTATATTGATCCACGTATCTGTGGTTGGTTCCTTTTTATTGCTGAGTACGATTCCATTGTATGAAAATACTACAGTCTGTTTATCCATTCACCTCTTGGTGGGTGCTTGCATTGTTGATGGTTTCTAGCTATTCGGGACATTATTTCTTCAAAAACTTTTCTGCCTCATCTCTCTCCTCATTATATATATATCTTTCTCCTCATCTCTCTCCTCATTATGTATGGATATATAATCCATACATCATATATTACATATGTATATATGTATATGTATATATACATACATATATTATAATATCATATAATTATATATAACATATAATATTATTACATATGTAATTATGTTATTATATTACATATGTAAATGTATAAACATAATTTCATATAGATGCAGAATAAGATAATAGTAATAAGGTACAATATGTAAATACACATATGATAATACATAATACATAAGACAATTATATACAATACAATAATAAGTAATAATATATATATTATAATATAATTATGTATAACAATAACTTATATTTATAATTTGTAATATATTATTATAGTATTATAATATATAATAGAATTTTTAATATGAAATTTATTGTCAAATTGGTTTCCATACAACACCCAGTGCTCATCCCAACAGGTGCCCTCCTCGATGCCCACCCCCCACCCTTCCCTCCCTCCCACCCCCATCAACCCTCAGTTTGTTCTCAGTTTGTTGTTTTTTTTTTATTTTTTTTAACGTGTATTTATTTTTGAGACAGAGAGAGACAGAGCATGAACAGGGGAGGGGCAGAGAGAGAGGGAGACACAGAATCTGAAACAGGCTCCAGGCTCTGAGCTGTCAGCAAAGAGCCCGACACGGGGCTCGAACTCACAGACCGTGAGATCATGACCTGAGCCGAAGTCAGACGCTTAACCGACCAAGCCACCCAGGTGCCCCTGTTCTCAGTTTTTAAGGGTCTTTTATGGTTTGGTTCTCTCCCTCTCTAACTTTTTTTTCTTCCCCTCCCCCATGGTCTTCTGGTAAGTTTCTCAGGATCCACATAAGAGTGAAAACATATAGTATCTGTCTTTCTCTGTATGACTTATTTCACCTAGCATAACACTGTCCAGTTCCATCCGTGTGGCTACAAAAGGCCAGATTTCATTCTTTCTCATTGCCAAGTAGTATTCCATTGTATATATAAGCCACATCTTCTTTGTCCATTTATCAGTTGATGGACATTTAGGCTCTTTCCATAGTTTGGCTATTGTTGAGAGTGCTGCTATAAACATTGGGATACAAGTGCCACTGTGCATCAGCACTCCTGTATCCCTTGGGTAAATTCCTAGCAGTGCTATTGCTGGGTCATAGGGTAGACCTATATTTTCTTTAAAAAATTTTTTTATGTTTATGTATTTTTGAGAGAGAGGAAGAGACAGAGCGTGAGCAGGGGAGTGGTGGAGAGAGAGAAGGAGACACAGAATCCCAAGCAGGCTCCAGGCTCTGAGCTGTCAGCACAGAGTCCAACGTGGGACTCAAACTCACAAACCGTGAGATCATTACCTGAGCTGAAGTTGGACACTCAGCCGACTGAGCCACCCAGATGCCCCAAGGGGTAGTTCTATTATTAATTTTTTGAGGAACCTCCACACTGTTTTCCAGAGCGGCTGCACCAGTTTGCATTCCCACCAATGGTGCAAGAGGGTTCCCACTTCTCCACATCCTCTCCAGCATCTATAGTCTTCTGATTTGTTCATTTTAGCCACTCTGACTGGCATGAGGTGATATCTCATTTTAGTTTTGAATTGTATTTCTCTGATGATGAATGACGATGAGCATCTTTTCATGTGCTTGTTGGCCATCTGGATGTCTTCTTTAGAGAAGTGTCTATTCATGTTTTCTGCCCATTTCTTCACTGGATTATTTGTTTTTCGGGTGTGGAGTTTGGTGAGTTCATTATAGATTTTGGATACTAGCCCTTTGTCTGATATGTCATTTGCAAATATCTTTTCCCACTCCGTTGGATGCCTTTTAGTTTTGTTGATTGTTTCCTTTGCAGTGCAGAAGCTTTTTATCTTCATGAGGTCCCAATAGTTCATTTTTGCTTTTAATTCGCTAGCCTTTGGGGATGTGTCAAGTAACAAATTGCTACGGCTGAGGTCAGAGAGGTCTTTTCCTGTTTTCTCCTCTAGGGTTTTGATGGTTTCCTGTCTCACATTCAGGTCTTTCATCCATTTTGAATTTATTTTTGTGCACAGTGTAAGAAAGTGGCCCAGGCTCATTCTTGTGCATGTTGCTGTCCAGTTCTCCCAGCACCATTTGTTAAAGAGACTGTCTTTTTTTCATTAGGATACTTTTTCCTGCTTTGTCAAAGATTAGTTGGCCATAGTTTTGTGGGTCTACTTCTGGAGTTTCTATTCTATTCCATTGGTCTATGTGTCTGTTTTTGTGCCAATATCATGCTGTCTTGATGGTTATAGCTTTGTAGTAGAGGCTAGAGTCTGGGATTGTGATGCCTCCTGCTTTGGTCTTCTTCTTCAAAATTACTTTGGCTATTCGAGGCCTTTTGTGGTTCCATATGAATTTTAGGATTGCTTGTTCTAGTTTTGAGAAGAATGCTGGTGCAATTTTGATTGGGATTGCATTGAATGTGTAGATAGCTTTGGGTAGTATTGACATTTTAACAATATGTATTCTTCCAATCCATGAGCATGGAATGTTTTTCCACTTCTTTGTATCTTCTTCAATTTCCTTCATAAGCTTTCTATAGTTTTCAGCATACAGATCTTTTACATCTTGGTTAGGTTTATTCCTAGGTATTTTATGCTTCTTGGTGCAATTATGAAGGGGATCAGTTTCTTTATTTGTCTTTCTGTTGTTTCATTATTAGTGTATAAGAATGCAACTGATTTCTGTACATTGATTTTGTATCCTGCGACTTTGCTGAATTCATGTATCAGTTCTAGAAGACTTTTGGTGGAGTCGATGGTATTTTGTGACTTACTTCCTTTTGCAGTGAGGCCTGTGAAAATGAGGTGATTTGGGAAAATTGTACAATGATTGCAATTTTATGATGTGGAAGTTTGCTCACGGTGAAAGATCTTCATGGCTTGATAGTGGATATTTTATTGTAAGGAAAACAGACTGTCTTACTTTTATTATTTTTTTATAAAGAGAACTTTTATTTTTTTATTATAAAGGGAACATACTGTCTTACTTTTTGTTTTTTTAAGTTTTTTGGATGTTTATTTATTTTTGAGAGAGAGAGAGAGACAGAGTGCAAGCAGGGGAGGGGCAGAGAGAGAGGGAGACACAGAATGTGAAGCAGGCTCCAGGCTCTGAGCTGTCAACACAGAGCCTGACACAAGTTTCAAACTCATGAACCATGAGATCATGACCTGAGCTGAAGTCGGATGCTTAACCGACTGAGCCACCCAGGCGCCCCACGACATTCCGGATTTTTTTATACTTTGCATGGTGCGTGCTGTGTGTTCTGAGCGGTGAACACACCTCAGTGAAGTCACCGCCTGTGTGCATGTGGGCACCACCGCCTTGGACGGATGCCATGTCCCCTACACAGTCCTACAGAACCAGTGACTCATCCCCCAGCCTGTACATGGGTGGGCCACCTGCAGGGTTTCCACTTACCAGGTTGTCCCAAGATCCGCAGGGATGGGGAAGAGTGAAGTGTACCTGGGTGGGATCAGAGGTCACCGGATCAGTTGGTTACTGATGCACCGACCCGGTTTGCTGTGTTCCCCGAAACACAAAGAGGTGAAGTCGGTGAAGGCCACTTAAAATAAGGACAAAATACACTGTGCAGATTATAAAAGGTATTTAGAGAAGCCTCACGCGTGAAGCCCCGGGCTGTGAGACACGGGTGATTATTGCCATTTTAAAACCTTCCTTCATGCATTCACTCTTTCATCAGGCTTTTCATCAGGCCAGATGTACCCATCACGCGCTTGGACCCCAGGACAATCGCCAGCAGAGCACCGCTCGTGTGTACCTACTGTCCTTGACTTGGACTCGGATGATTTCCTCATGTTTAGAAGGATGAACTGGCCTCTGTTTGCAGAGCACTCAGTCCAAATGCATTTTTAGAAATCAAGCCTGTTGCCTCTTGGATTAGTTCAATACAATACCTGGAACCAGACCCCGGTGAGGCTTTGTCTTACGCAATTGACATGTGAATCTAATGTAATTTTGAATATGTACGTGTATAATGTACACGTATAAGATTTACATGTGTTATCTTAACTAAAACACTTTAAAAGGTGCGTATCACATTGCCGTATTTCCTAGCCTGCTTAAGGCTGTCTCTGCCTCTCTCCCTGCTCATGCTCTCTCTCTAAAATAAAGTTTAAAAAAAGATTTGCTGTCATCCTGGGGCCACAGGCCATCATCATCAGGTGGAGCCAACCTGCAGCCAGGTGAGCTGGCTTTACACAGGACAGGTGCCTGCCAGTGACACCCCCCAAGAGATATTCCTCTGGAGCAGAGGGATTATACAGATGGGAACTCACACTCTATCTGGTAAGGAGACTTCCTTCCACCTCTTTACAGAAGTCTTCTTACCTGGACATGATTTGGGGGCTAGGAACGTGAGACAAGGGAACAGGTTCTCCTTCAACCAGCAGAAGGAAATCAAGGAAAATGAGGGTTCTTTCATTTTGCTTCATTCCTTCGTTCCAGATGTGGACCTACACCACCATTCTTCATGGCCCGTGGTTTGGCCCAAGAGAATCCATTATACAGTGGGGGGTTATTTATTTTTGGGACAGAGAGAGACAGAGCACGAACGGGGGAGGGGCAGAGAGAGAGGGAGACACAGAATCGGAAACAGGCTCCAGGCTCTGAGCCATCAGCCCAGAGCCCGACGCGGGGCTCGAACTCACGGACCGCGAGATCGTGACCTGGCTGAAGTCGGACGCTCAACCGACTGCGCCACCCAGGCGCCCCACAGTGGGGGGTTAAAATAAGGCCGTGTTTGCTGCTCTTGCGACTGGGGGGGGGGTCCAGGGAGGGCTGGCACATGCAAATGATTTGATAAATAACATGCAAACTTTCTACGAGAGAGAAATGAATAGCATTTGTGAGCCAATAACTAGACACCTGGTAGAAAGAAGGTCATTATTTTGCGTCTGGAAGTTGCTTTCAAAGCTCTGCATGGCTGATCCAAACTTTAAAAAGGCACCTGGGTGGCTCAATTGGGTAAGTGTCCAACTTCCGTCAGGTCATGATCTCCCGGTTTGTGGGTTCAAGCCCCACGTTGGGATCTGTGCTGACAGCTCAGACCCTGGAGCCTGCTTCGCATTCTGTGTCTCCCTCTCTCTCTGCCCCCCTCCCCAAAATAAACAAATAAATTAATTAAAATAATAAATTAATTTTAAAAATTAAAAAATAAATCAATTAAGAAATTAAAATTATAAAAATAATTAATTAAAAAGACCAACAGAAAGGAATATTTCAAGCTCCATGAAGTTGCCACTATTTTTCTTGTCTTCTGGACTCTTTTGTGTGGTTTCAAGGTCACTGGACGTGATATCCAAAGTTCAGCACTGTCCACATGGCACTTGGCAGGTCACTGCCCCTGTCTGGTCTGGGTTTCCTTATCTGCACAATGAACAAGGTAGACAATGGACCTTTGGGATTTGCCCCAACATTGACATTCTGTTTGTGTCTTCACTAAGATGTGTCCTGACATTTTTTAATTTTTTTTTAATGTTTACTTATATATTTTTTGAGAGAGAGAGAGATACAGAGTATGACTGGGGGAGGGGAACAGAGAGAGGGAGACACAGAATCCTAAGCAGGCTCCAGGCTCTGAGCCATCAGCACAGAGCCCGACGCAGGGCTCAAACTCATGAACCGTGAGATCATGATGTGAGCCCAAGTCAGACACTCAACCAACTGCATACACGTACCCATGCACACGTAGACACACACACACACACACACACACACACACACACACACACACACAGAGGGATGGAAATCCCATGAGGACTTTGATTATGCTGAGGTATTCTTTACCACATTTCCAGTGGCCAGAACAGAGCTTGGCATATATGATGTGCTCATGAAATAGTTAATGAATGAATGTGTTATGGGATGAATTGTGTCTCCCCCAAAGATATTTTGAAGTTCCAACCCGCGGAACTGGTGACTGTGACCTTCTTTGGAAATAGGGTGTTTGTAGAGATAATGAGTTGAGATAGTCCTTCTGGATTAGGATGGGTCCTAATCCAACAACTGGTGTACTTATAAAAAGAGGGAAATTTGGCGATGACTGGGTGGCTCAGTCCGTTAAGTGTCCAACTCTTGAGTTAACCTCAGGTCATGATCTCATGGTTCATGAGTTCAAGTCCCACGTTGGGTTCTGCGATGACAGTGTGGAACCTGCTTGGGATTTTCTCTCTCTCTCTCTCTTTCTCTCTCTCTCTCTCCCTCAGAATAAATAAACTTAAAACTTTTTTTAAAAAGAGGGAAATTCAGACACAAGGAAAGATGTCCATGTTACAGCAGAGAGACATGGGAGTGATGTGTCGACAAACCAAGGCATGTCAAGGGTTGTGGGCAACGCCAGAAGCTGTGACGAGAGGGAGGAACAGATTCTCCCCTTGGGCCCCAAGACACAACCAGCCCAGCAGGCACATTCGTCTTGTCTTCTGGCCTCCAGAACTATAAGGAAACACCGGGAGATTGTGACCTAGGCCGAAGTCGGATGCTCAACCCACTGAGCCACCCAGGTGACTGCAGTCTTGATTTTAAAAGAATAAAACAAAACCATTGGTTCTTCCATATTTGGGACAAACTCAGACTTTGGAAGAGACATGTATGAGAATTTTTTTAAAACAAATCAGTAAGTATCTTGAAAAGTCTTGTCATTCAACCCATAAGAAGCAGGAAGCTTACCAAGAGAGAAAATACAAGTTCTGTCTCTGGATTTCATGAGCCAGGAATTCACTCTCCTGTTTCATATCTTATTTGACTTATCCCCGTGTTAATTATTGGAGCTTGGTCTCTAGGGCATGTGTGCGGAGGGCTCCATGTGTTTAATTGAACAAATAAATTATTCATCTTAGCTTATTTCCTGTTCTGAGTGTTTCTGTGGAGGTAGATGAAAGCTACTTTATATAACAGATCTGGCTGCCAAATCAGTAGTCTTTACATGTCCCTGCCTTCCCGCTGAAACCGCAAGTCCAGACTCGATGTTCACTTCTGTTTTGCACATTTAAATTCTTCTATTTTGAAAGGATATATCTATATATCTATATCTATATCTATATATATCTATATATGTATATAGATCTATATATAGATATACCTATCTATATCTATAGATATATAGATATATAGATGTATATAGATATACACACACATATATATATGTGTGTGTATACATATATATATATATATATATGCAGATAGGTAGATAGATATGATGGATGGATGGATGGATAGATATGATGGATAGATAAACAGATAGATACAGATAGATAAATATGATGTATGGGTGGATGGATGGATGGATGGAATCATAGATAGATAGATAGATAGATAGATAGATAGATATGATGGATGGATAGATAGATAGATAGATAGATAGATAGATATGATGGATAGATGATAGATAGATAGATACATAGATAGATAGATATGATGGATGGATGGATGGATAGATAGATAGATAGATAGATAGATAAACAGATATGATGGATGGACAGATAAAATAGATATGATGGATGGATGGATGGATGGATGGACAGACAGATAAGATATATGATGTATGGGTGGATAGATGGACAGAATCATAGATAGATAGATAGAATGATAGATAGACAGACAGACTTGGCCCATCAAGTTCCCGATGGAGTTTTAGGCATGCACAGGCCCCCACCCATATGTTAAAGAGACAAGGAGTCATCTTCTCTTGAGAATAAACCATGAAACTTTATCATCCAACGTGGCATGACACGAGACAAAAATTTTTAAAAAGGTTCTGTTGCTCACAGGGAAGCTGCAAAAATATTTTGACATCCTGAAAGCTGGTTCCTGTTAGCAGATCTCTTCCTGTTAAAGTAAAAGGCGGGGGGAAACAAGGAAAGTAAGAAAAGCAAGCCTGTCTTAAAACCTACCCTTGATTTAGAAAGAGACCATCTTCTGGAAGCATTGTTCATCTCCCGACCATCAGATAATATTGCTGATTCATCACGTCAGATCCTTTTCTCTTATTTTTATGAAAGGACATCATTGAGCCAGTGCCTTTTGGGGCCATCTCTTGAGTTCCATGTGTTTCGCCCCACGTGTGCATCCAGAAAACTGCACCATGGATGCAGATGAGCCAAAGGCTTTGGGTGTGAGGGAGCAGGACGACCGGGTGCCGAGGGAGCTCAGACATCAGGACTCACCTTGACCAGGAGCAGGTGCAAGGAACAGGTGTATCTGCTCTGTGTTTGGTTGAAGCCACCGAGGAAAGAAGCAAAGACACATCCGTGATCGAGTCCCTGGAAGAAGGACTCAGGCTCAGGGGTCCGTGCTGGCCCACCAGGAGTAGAGACTGGAATGTCACCCAGACTACAACCACTGGCCCAAGGATTGGGGTTGCATCTTCTGGACGCTCTAGGTGCTTCTCCCAAGGGACCACCATCGTTTGGCCTCCGTGGCACCAATAGCAATGGTGTGGCCTCCAGGTGAAGGTGAGACACCCAGGTGTTTAAGACATGGCAGCACGAAGGGGAGAAGAAAATCCAGAGACAGGAAGCTGAGGTTCATGAGAAGCGTGAGCCCCTAAGGTTTACCCATTCTCTGATGTGTAAAGACCATATGGCATTGAAAACCCAGGTAATGTGGGGCGCCTGGGTGGCGCAGTCGGTTAAGCGTCCGACTTCAGCCAGGTCACGATCTCGCGGTCCGTGAGTTCGAGCCCCGCGTCGGGCTCTGGGCTGATGGCTCAGAGCCTGGAGCCTGTTTCCGATTCTGTGTCTCCCTCTCTCTCTGCCCCTCCCCCGTTCATGCTCTGTCTCTCTCTGTCCCAAAAATAAATAAACGTTGAAAAAAAAATTAAAAAAAAAAAAAGAAAACCCAGGTAATGTGACCCAGGATCATCTCCCAATGCACACCCCATTCGTGGCTCCCACAGACTGGATTTGCCCTCCCGTCTACGTGAGCCCCCACCGGGAACCCGCTCTCGTCCTCCACAGGTGCTGAGCGAGACCTTCCGGGCCCCACCAAGAGGTGGTCTCTTCTGTTTGTCACGGTGCTGAATCTGCTCCTCCCAGGGGGCTGGCTGGTCCCTCCTCCCCACTCCTGTGATGTTCCATCTAACGTTTCTTGAGGTGCTTGTCTACTGCCCGTGTGTACGCCCATATACCTGGACCTAGATACCGTTACCTGTCCACCTGCACCTGTACTATACCCGTGTCTACATATCTATTCCTGTACTGACAGGTATGTGTCTGTCCCTACACTTTTACCTATAGCCATTTCTTTTTTTTTTTTTTTTTTTTTTCAACGTTTATTTATTTTTGGGACAGAGAGAGACAGAGCATGAACGGGCGAGGGGCAGAGAGAGAGGGAGACACAGAATCGGAAACAGGCTCCAGGCTCTGAGCCATCAGCCCACAGCCTGACGCGGGGCTCGAACTCACGGACCGCGAGATCGTGACCTGGCTGAAGTCGGACGCTTAACCGACTGCGCCACCCAGGCGCCCCGTCCTATAGCCATTTCTATATACATACCTACATGCACACGCCTTTACCTATGTGTACACCTGCGCTTCTGTGTATACACCTATATGTATACATTTACCCATATGCATTTCTATGCATCTCTGTCTCTACCCCTCCATCAACACCAGACCTGTATCTATAGCTGTATACTTGTATCTGTCCCTATACCTGTTTCTATAGAGCTTTATCTATATTTGTGTACTTTGACTTCTATGCCTACACCTATACTATACATTTATAGCTCTGTAATTATGTTGATTCTATACCTCTATCTATACCTATGCTTGTATCTCTGTACTGATGTTGTACCTATATTACAGTGGATGTCTGAGTCCCTACTTCTGTCTCTGTATCTCTATGTAGCGCTCTCTCTCTGTATTGTGCACTTCAGACGCTGTTTGCACTACAGATGGATAAGCACAGTGCCTAGATCGGCCCAGGCATGGAGTAGGATGTCAGAAACTATGAGGTGTTAGACATGGAAATGTCTTCATATTTTTCCAAAAGAAGGAAGGAAGGAGGAATGCAGTGGTGAGGACATAAGCAGCCAGAGATGAACAAGGCTCCTGTTCATTGATGACAGAGGGACCTCATGAGGAGTCCGGATCCCAGGATAGACGTGTCATCCATGTTTTAATGGAGTCATGGCATGCATCCCATTACTGATACGCTCGTTGTCTTGTCCCACCAGACTGTGGGCTCCTTAGGAGAGAAGATGGCTGATCTTTGTTTGTCTTCTCGGGACCGGTCATGGTGCTGGGTAGGCATTCAATACACCTGTGCTGAGCTGAATAAATGTAGACGTTATTCCAGTCCTAAAGTGAAGAGTAAAGTCAAAGAGGCTGGCAAATCCTAATGTATATTTGTGCAGTTGTTTGATTAAGGCTTATCATGCCAAGTAGAGTCAGGCTCCAAGGAGGTGGGAAACTCATCTCTCTTGTGGCCTTGTTTTATCCCAATACCTAGTACTGTGCCTGGCATGCATGCCCAAGAGGCTCCGAAAACAGAAGCAAAGGATCCAGAGAGTGGTATCATTTCAGCTCCGTTGGGTGAGGAAGCAGAAGAAGGAGTTGCCTCCTTCAAGGAAACATCTCTGAAGATCCAATGACACGTGTCCCAGAGGAAGCATGTGGGTAATCCTGTCCTAATTTCTGTAAGGAAATGTTGAGTGTCTCCAACCAATGGAAGAATTCGGGAGTGGATGGGAAATGGAGGCCCCCAAAATAGAAGCCCATTGTCCAAAATCAAGGGCTTTGGACTTTTGGACTATGTGCCTGGAGAGCTCCCTCCCCCATTTGTTACAGAACTCAAGCGGAGCGTTGACGTGGCTGACATTGAATTTCTCGTGTCCTGTGCCCTCCGTGCAGTCCCAGCTCGAAAGGATGAGGTCAAAGGTTTACCTTTCCAGCTGGCACAGTTCCACCGGGAGGCTGTTGGCAGGGGGAAGAGGCCATCACTTCTCTGCAGTGGTCCTTTGTGTACATATTTGATCAGCACTAACTTTCTTGGGTTTTACCCCAATGAGTCTTGG
Source organism: Leopardus geoffroyi (assembly GCF_018350155.1). Classification (NCBI taxonomy): domain Eukaryota; kingdom Metazoa; phylum Chordata; class Mammalia; order Carnivora; family Felidae; genus Leopardus; species Leopardus geoffroyi. The sequence continues at coordinate 1,405,106 of NC_059343.1, forward strand.
TCCCTTGCCTGGTACTGCAGATTTTAATATTAATGCTATAGCTACCGTGACAATTGAAATGAGACCCTGTGAGCAGACAGCCTGGCATGTGGAAAAGCATGTCTCCTTTCCTGCCGTTGAAACGTTTTTATTTTACTCCCCACCGAGCTTCGGATCCACAGTCTTTCCCTCTTTGGTAATACTGAATTTCAAGTGACTTCTCTCTCAACCAAGGGAGACATTCCCAGTTGGTGTGCTTGCCACTGAACTTATTCAAGGGAACAATTTGGAGACCTTGGATGGAAACCCCAGATGCGCCTGACCTGCCCGCCATTAACGGAGTTTTATTTATTCACTGGGGTCTTTGCTGTGCCTGAGACTAAGTGGAGATGTCCGTCGGAAGTGGTCTGTTTTCTAAGATGTTCACTGAGGTTGACTTGGTACCATTTTCCGTGTGCACTCGCTTAAGAGGCTGTTGTGTGCTGTGCATCATATCCCAAATTTTGTCTTCTCCCAACTGGATTTTTAAAGTAAAAGAACGAAATCTTGCCATTGGCAACAACGCGGATGAAACTAGAGATTATTGTGCTAAGCGAAGTAAGTCAGTCAGAGAAAGACAGATGTCATGTGATTTCATTCATATGTGGAACTTGAGAAATACCACAGATGAATGTAGGGGAAGGGAAGGAAAAATAAGATAAAAACAGGGAGGCAAACCATAAGAGACTCTTAAATACAGAGAGCAAACTGAGGGTTGATGGGGTGGGGGGATGGGCTAAATGGGTGATGGGTATTACGGAGAGCACTTTTCAGGATGAGCACTGGGTGTCATACGTAAAGGATGAATCACTGGGTTCTATTCCTCAAGCCAAGACTACACTGTATGTTAACTTGAATTTAAATAAATAAATTTAAGAAAATTAAGTAGCCTTGATTACAGTTCACATCCATGGTATTCCACATTATTCACATTTGGTTTCCACGTCATCAATGGAAGATTGAACTGGCGGGGGTGGGGGGGGGTTATTTTGCAAGGTTAGAATCAGAAACCAGTGTGAAGTTTTATGCCTACTCATAGATTAACCGTGTATCCGGCTCGGAAAAGCTGAACGTACAAAACCCCATTGAAATTCCAATATGGCGGCTCAGTATTTCCTGCTAGTTCTGACATGGTTCCCCATACATCGAGAGCATCCCTTGGTCATGCCCAGTGCCTGGAGAAAATAGAGCCTTTGTGGGACTTACAGGACGTAGGAGAGAGATTTCAAATGACCTGACTTAGTAGGCTCTTTAAAAAAAAAAAAAAAAAAAAAAGGAAAGAAAAAAGCAACGAGAATGAAGCATTATTTGAAAAGCTAATTATAACTCACTTATTCCACTGACTAAACCAGGTCCCTGTTGGTCTGGTATTGATACTGTAGTATTATAACCTTTTGAGCGCCAATGACAATTCAGCTTTGGAAGCCCTCGTGATACAAAGCTTGGCATAGAGTAAGTTCCAACAGTGGGAGATTTGTGGATGTGATCTGTGCGTGTCTCGTCCTTCAAACGCTTTCTCTTGCCGTAAGCTGTGTTTTTGTCATATCTAATTTGCCTGGCTGTTCAGGAATTTTCGTTCCATTAGGATTTATCCCTTTGAAGCCCCACGGCTCTCGCAGTGAATCCTTCAACGGCGTCAACATCCCGCCGAGTCTGCCGCGGTTGGGGTGGGATTGTTTGGACACAATTCCTGAGCCGCGTTCCGCCTTTGTGTCGCCTTGTAAGCCGGCCCCTGACTGTGTCGTAGATCCAGTCTTCGAGTCCCATTCTGGTTTTGCACCATGATTGTGTGCTTTCTGTTTGGGACTGTCACACCTTCCACTTGAAGTAAAGCTTGTGTCTTGTTTTTACGAGCAGAGACTGTGGTCCGTGTAGACGTGGGAGCTCAGCTTGGCCTCTGCGTCAACGTTTGGCTGGAGTCGACGCTAGAGGCGGGTGTGTGGTTTTCTACTTTATTTTTACATGTATGGCATCGCCTTCTTTTTGTGCCTCTGCCCCCGTAGAGATGTAAGCGAAGGAAATGGTTCCAAGTTCAGCGGGCATGGTGCCATCTTGGTTTGAGTTCCACGCCCTTCCCGCTACGGTGGGTCGATGCTGCCTGGCTGCGTGGTGACCACGGGCAAAGTCAACAACCAGGGAAGTTGAACAATGACTGTTATTGATTGGACCTTACCACACAGCTGCTAGAGATGACTGGAAATTCGAGCAGGATATCCCGGTATTTGCCATCAGCAAGAGCAGCTGTCGGTTGGGGTCATCTCCCCAAAACTGATAGTTGTGGGAGCCTCATACTGGAGCCGTGGACAGATTTCTGTGCAGGATCGGGAGTGGAGCATCTACGTGGTGGCGGGCAGGCTCCAGAAGGGCCCCCCGTGATCCCCACCCCGTAATATTCACAGCCTTGCCTCATCCGGTCCCCGTGACTACGGGAGGGACACTGTGCCTGTTCTAAGCAACACAATGTGTGACGTCTGTGACTTTGCTGCTCAGCAGGAGATCACTAATGCACGTGCAGAGACTCTGGGACTAGAAATACAGGTTTCTGCAAAAAGACCAGTGTCGTGTTTGGGGGGTGGGGTTTCCGTGCCTCCTAGTAGGTTGTGTGGCTCTGGAGATGTCCACAGCGTGCTCTCCACTGGGTGACATCTTCCCAAGCGAAGAGAGCTTTCCACCCGACTGGCTGACCCACCCCGCTGGCTTCTCCCAAGATTTTGCAGGGACTGTCCCAGACCCCTGAGCGGGGGGACAGGCACTCAGACCCCACACACACTCGTGTCCTGTGTGTTGGTCTTTTTTTTAAAAAAACGGGTCTTGTACACTCAAGCCTCCTTCCGGATTTTGGCTCTCTGTTCACCAACAGACACCCCCAGGGGATGTGGGTGTCGGGCGGATGTCCTGCCATAGCCTGTGATAATGCAGAATTATGCCCGAGGCAGTGAGCCTGTGACAGACCCTGTCACCTCCGCCCCCAGGAAGACACATGTTTCTGTTGAGCAGGAAAATTGAATTTGGCATCTCATTAACACTCACGGGTGGTTTTTTTGCGTTGGTTTTTTTTTTTTTTTTTTTTTTTTTTGGTGGTTGTTAGTTTAAAAATTGTGCAGGAAGGTGGGATATTTTGCAAGTGGAAAAATACCGTGGGCACACACACACCAGTGTCTGCTCACACACACGCGGTGGGTCAACCATAGGTGCGAAGGGATTCAGCCAAGTGTGAGTTCAGCGCACCTGAGTCCAGACAGAGGGCTCCACACGCGAGGTCAGGAGCTGGCAAACTCTTGTCTACAGTGCCTGCAGCAAAATGAGGCCTGGAGGTGGACAGCCATCAGGGTTGCCTGGGGTCCAGCCGCAAACAAGCACGCTCTCACAGAGCAGACGGTGCTCATTCCTTGATACTTGAAGCCACCTTGCAACCCAGCAATCCCACAGCCCTTGTCCCTGCAAGGTGAGGACCCGTTCTCACGGATGTGACCCTGTCCCACCGAACCGTGGTCAGCATGCCCGCCCTGCTCACCTCCCGCCCGGAACTCACCACCCGGAAGCATTTTTCTCCCAAATACCGGTAACCTCCCAGCTCCTGTTGTGTGGCTGAGTTGCGCGTCTTAGCTTGACTGGGCCACGGGTGCCCAGACATTTTGATAAATGTGATTCTGGGTGCTGTGGCTTGGAGGACGTTTCTGGATGAGAGGAGCATTGGGATGGGGGGTGGGGGCAGGGAGGTCAGTAAAGCAGACGGCTTTGCCTGTGTGGGTGGGCCTCATCTAATCAGGTGACGGTCTGCACAGAAAAAAAAAAAAAAGGAAAAGTAGGAAGAAGGGAAAATTCTTTCTTCATGATTGTTTGAGCTGGGAAATCTGTCTTCTTGTCCTGCTTCTGGACCAGCACATACACATTGTCTCCGCCGGGCCTCCAGTTTGCAGATGGGAGATCGTGGGGCTTCTCTATCTCTGTATGTTCCAATTCCTTATCATATGTATCCTTGTATCCATCTATCTATATATCCATTTACCTGTTTTTGTATCTATCTATCCATCATCTGTCTACCTATCTATCAATCAATCATTATCTATCTATCCATCCATCCATCATATCTATTTATCTATGTATCTATATGTATCTATCTATCCACCCATCCATCCACCCATCCATCATGTTTATTTATCTATCATCTATCTATCATCTATGTATCCATCCATCCATCCAACCATCCATCTGTCCATCTATCCATCCATCCATCCATCATATCTATTTATCTATGTATCTATATGTATCTATCTTTCCACCTATCTATCCACCCATCTATCCATCTATCCATCATATTTATTGATCTATAATGTATCTTTCTATCGATCTATCATCTATCTATCTATGCACCCATCCATCCATCCATCCATCCATCCATCCATCCATCCATCATATCTATCTGTTTTTCTATGTATCTATCTATCCACCCATCTACCCATCCATCCACCCATCCATCGTATTTATTTATCTATCATCTATGTATCATCTATCTATCTATCCACCCACCTATCCATCCATCCACTCATCCACCCATCCACCATATGTATATATCTGTCATCTATCTATCCATCTGCCCATCATTTATCCATCCATCCATCTCTCCTTCTAAATCGTTCTGTTTCCCTGCAGACCCTGACTAGCACACCTTTGCAATCCCCAATCTTCTGCTTCCCTGAACCTTTCCTGTTCCTTGTGCATCTCAAATAAAGGTTCAGAAACAACATCTGTTAAATATAACTTTATTTCACTGCCATCCCCCCTCATCTCGAGCCTGAAACTGCCTTCAGCATCCCAGCACCAATACCAACCACGTCCCTCGACTCACCACCTCATTTCTGTGATCCCCAGTCCCCCAACAAGGCACACGAAACCCGCGTTACTCTGTCAGCACGCCCTCTGTAAGGTGGTGGGTCCTCCCTCTGGCATAGGACGTGAGTCCCTTCGGCTGTGTTTCCCAGGCTGACTGAGTGTTCCTGGACGTGCAGAATGCTGGATCCCAAAACATTATTCACTCGTCCACAACAACAAAACACAGGAAAAGGAAACACATTTCCAATTATTTCAGGAAATGCTGCTGCCCCATTGCGGGTCTCTGCAAATTTTTCTTAAAAAATACCAGAGAGGGGCGCCTGGGTGGCGCAGTCGGTTAAGCGTCCGACTTCAGCCAGGTCACGATCTCGCGGTCCGTGAGTTCGAGCCCCGCGTCGGGCTCTGGGCTGATGGCTCAGAGCCTGGAGCCTGTTTCCGATTCTGTGTCTCCCTCTCTCTCTGCCCCTCCCCCGTTCATGCTCTGTCTCTCTCTGTCCCAAAAATAAATAAACGTTGAAAAAAAAAATTAAAAAAAAAATACCAGAGAGTATAAATAAACATTTTTAAAAAATGGGGGCGCCCGGGTGGCTCAGTCGGTTAAGCGTCCGACTTCGGCTGAGGTCATGATCTCGCGGTCCGTGAGTTCGAGCCCCGCGTGGGGCTCTGTGCTCACAGCTCAGAGCCTGGAGCCTGCTTCAGATTCTGTGTCTCCCTCTCTCTCTGGCCCTCCCCTGCTTGTGCTTTGTCTCTCTCTCTCAAAACTAAATAAACATTAAAAAAAAAAAAAACTAAATAAACATTAAATCTTCCAGAATTTGTAGGCTAATAAAGACACTTCAAGGATGTCTCATGGGTTGTGGGTTCCATTTATGGTGCCGCCGTTTAAAAATGTGGAAATGGTTCCCTAGTTTCCGGGGCTGGGGGTGCAGGGGGCTGTGGACCCCTTGTTGAAATTTGCACTCCCGCGGGAATACTTGGAGATGAATCCCTACGGATGCTGATGTCTTTTACCCTGTGTTTGCTCAGCACTGAGGACATTGCCTGTGCTGCACCGACTGTGTGTTTTTGTGTTTTTTTTTTTCTTTTTTTGGTTTGTTTTTTCCATTTCGAGTTACTTTGAACACAGAGCCGTGCTAAGCCCCGTTCAGTTAGTCAGGGCGCTGTGACCCCCATCAGGGTTCCCAGAAGGTGACTGGGGTGGCAGGTCAGCGATAGCTGGTCGAAAGCATCCCTTCTGGAAGCCGGGTACGTTGTTACGAGTTTACTTGTTTCCGGTTTACTTTGTCACCTCCCCATATATCCCGCGTGCTTGAGGGTTTACGGAACTCTAATTTCACTGGCGAGTCGCGGCCCCCAAATGGGTTTCTATACGATTGTTGATGTGCCTCATGGACCACCTGAGGTCACCGTTTATTAATTATACAACGGGCTCCCTGACAGGACACACCCACAGAGATCGGCCTCTGGGGACGTCCAGGCGTGGCCGTCCATATTCAGCATTATTTCCCTATCTTACACACTTAAAAAATAACCAACAACCCACGTTCCTAACTAATGGCGGGACTTCATTTGCCAGCTAACTTTTAACACAAGTTTACAACAGTCGACAAAATGTTATCAAATGTAAATGCATCAGCCGTGAAGCACCCATCGGAAAAAAAGAAAAAAGAGGTATTTTGGAATGAAAATAGTACTTTTCTTCCCAGGCTTTATCCAAATGCATTTATTTTTAGCTGCGAGATTTTTGGTGGCCAAAAAAAAAATTTTTTTTTTCTTTTTTTTTTTTTTGGAAATAATCCCACGCTTGTCCATACTGTAGAAACTCTGTTTCAGCTTGATAAGGCGTTCAGGTGTTTGCAAAATATTTCCATCCCTCCAGCGATGGGAAAATTGGCAACAGTGAAAGCCTGGCATTTCTGTACGCACAAATTTTGTCGCTTGAAAGCTGCCTGGATGGCGGCTCCAGCTTGAGAGTCTCAGCCACCGCCTCGCAGGGCTGGGCTGGTCTTCCCAAACGCCCTGCCAAGACGTCAGAGCGTGCCTCCCTCCCTCCCTCCTTCCTTCCTTCCTCCCTCTTTCTTTCCTTCCTTCCCTCCTTCCATTCTCCCTCCTTCCCTCCTTCCTTCCTTCCTTCCCTCCCTGCTCCCTCCTTCCCTTGGAAGGCTGGAAACTTTGTCTTTGCAAACCCCGAGTCTGTCCTCTGCCCCCAGTTGAGCACACCCACCATGCAGGAGACTCCGCTGGGCTACCCCGAAGCACACACCCATTGCATCTGGTGGACAGCTTCTGGGGGGCGTCCTCTGTCCTGTGCAAAGATGCATGGAGTTATCAAATGCTTTCTGCCAGCACTCATGATACTTCGGGGGGAACAGGATGAAGCCATGCAGATTTTGCAAAAGGCTCACCTACCAGAGCCAAGTAATGTGCTGATGTGATTGGGGGGAGAGGCCCTTCTTTAGATACCGTGCCTCGTGGCAGATGGGATGCACCTCGTTCATGGACACTGAGTATATTTATTCCAGAGCCACCAAACAAGCATGGATGCTACCCCATCAGCACCTATGTCAGCCTTAGCATATGGACTCCCTTGGACACCCATTGGGTTGATGTGAAGGCACAGAAGGTCACGGCTGCATTAGGAGACGTGACCCTCAGTGTCAGGAACATCCCTCGGATGCCCATTGGGTTGACTGGGAAAGCTCAGAATGTCATGAGAAGCTTCAGAAGGTCATCGTGGTATTAGGAGACGTGACCCTCAGCATCACATAGATTTCTTGGACTCCCATTGGGTTGAGTGAGAAGCTTCAGACTGTCATGGTGGCATTAGGACGTGTGACTGCCAGCATATGGACTGAGAACTGGCACGTCACTTGTGTCCACACTCATCATAAAGTCCCAGACAGGCTTCATCCACACCTGTCACTGTGCGTTGGCTTCGGGATCCCTCACAGTTTTCCCCCTTGTAATTCTGTCCTCCTTGGAGGAAAATGTGTCACTCGTAGTCTATCACCTGTATACCTGGTCAACCAGACTAATAAGCTAATTATGTCAGAAACTTCTGTGAAGGCAGAAATTACACTTAGTTGTAAAGACTTAGGAAAAGCTGTGGGTGAAATAAAGAAGGATGGGCATTTTTTTTTTGATTTGGGGGTTCAACGAGTTTATGAGATTGTACAAAAAATAAGAAGCCTTGAGGGGGGGACGCCTGGGTGGCTCAGTCGGTTAAGCGTCTGACTTCGGCTCAGGTCATGATCTCACCGTTCGTGGGTTCGAGCCCCGCGTGGGGCTCTGTGCTGATGGCTCGGAGCCTGGAGCCTGCTTCGGATTCTGTGTCTCCCTCTCTGTATGCCCCTCCTCTGCTCATGCTCTGTCTCTCTCTGAAAAACAAATAAATATTAAAAAAAAAAAAAAGAAATGTGGGTTGTGGAAGAAGTCAGAGTTAAATGTGTGAGTTGGGTGTTTTGAAAAGAGAGGGACTTTATTAAATATTTAGTTCATGTTTGTTTCAGGAAACTTTTGTAAGTAAAAAAACGCGTTATGTGTAGAACTAGTCCTAACAGCCTTGTTAGCACGGGGGTTTGTGGGTCTCATAAGGTGCGTGGTCCATGGAGCTCACGCGCCTTCTGGCGTGAATTGCCACATTATCCTCTGAGTGAAGTGTTTTCCAAACTATGTCGTGCCGTTCCCTCTAACACAAATCACCCAGGAAGCTAACTGTTGTGCCAGCAGGGAGTAAAAACAAAAGAGGCTATATCGACCAAAACAGGTAGGAAACCACGGACTATGAAAAGTGAGCTCTGCGTTTTTAGCCAAAAGTTCTCCCGTTTTAATTTAGTTGCTGAGATGTAATGCGATGTTCGCGGGGGGAAGAGAGATCGTGGTACCATGCTGTGGCTCCCCCAACCTGCTGGCATAGAGGATGCATTTTTTTTTTTTGTCTTTGGCTTGGGTCGTGCCTTAGCATTTCGAAGAGATTGGATCCCAGGGAACAAAAGCATTTAAACCCTGAGCTTCTTACTAGACTAATACTACCATCCATAGGGTGGAGTAGATACTCATCGGGCGAAAATGGAATGGTTTTCCCAAGGAAGGAGCAGGTGCAGTGTTCATACGTCACGTGCCCTGAAGTGAACCATACGATATGCACACGGAGAGATGCATGAATCTGAAATGTAAATGTGAACCGTTTCATATGCTAAAGCCTCGCCTTGTCAGAGGCTACGTCCCTCGAACTAACGGCCTTCTTTTATTCCTCCAAGAAAACTCTTCTCTTACGTCTACAACCAAGTCTTTATGCTTTTCCAGAAGTCCCGCCTGGGGCCAAAATACGGGAGGCGAGGTTGGCACTAGGCGTTTCCGCGCGTGTTGTTGCAAACGGCCCTTCTTTAGATACCGTGCCTCGTGGCAGATGGGATGCACCTCGTTCAGACTTCTGTATTCTCTCGTCTGAAACCACAGTATTTCTTTCTTTTCTTTTTTTTTTTTTTGTTTTCTCTCTCTTTTTTAATTAATTATTTATTTATGTTTAATATGAAATTTATTGTCAAATTGGTTTCCATACAACACTCAGGGCTCATCCCCACAGGCACCCCCCTCAATGCCCATCCCCTCCCCTCCCCTCCCTCCCACCCCCCATCAACCCTCGGTTGATTCTCAGTTTTTAAGAGTCTCTTATGTTTTGGCTCCCTCCCTCTCTAACCTTTCTTTTTTTTTTTTTCTTCCCCTCCCCCGTGGTCTTCTGGTAAGTTTCTCAGGATCCACATAAGAGTAAAAACATGTGGCATCTGTCTTTCTCTGTATGACCTCTTTCACTTAGCATCACACTCTCCAGTTCCATCCACGTTGCTACAAAGGGCCATATTTCATTCTTTCTCATTGCCACGCAGTATTCCATTGTGTATATAAACCACAATTTCTTTATCCATTCATCAGCTGATGGACATTTAGGCTCTTTCCATAATTTGGCTATTGTTGAGAGTGCTGCTATAAACATTGGGGTACAAGTGCCCCTATGCATCAGTACTCCTGTATTCCTTGGGTAAATTCCTAGCAGTGCTACTGCTGGGTCATAGGGTAGGTCCATTTTTAATTTTTTGAGGAACCTCCACACTGTTTTCCAGAGTGGCTGTACCAGTTTGCATTCCCACCAACAGTGCAAGAGGGTTCCCGTTTTTCCACACCCTTGCCAGCATCTATAGTCTCCAGATTTTTTCATTTTAGCCACTCTGACTGGCATGAGGTGATATCTCATTTTAGTTTTGAATTGTATTTCCCTGATGATGAGTGACGTTGAGCATCTTTTCATGTGCCTTTTGGCCATCTGGATGTCTTCTTTAGAGAAGTGTCTATTCATGTTTTCTGCCCATTTCTTCACTGGATTATTTGTTTTTCGGGTGTGGAGTTTGGTGAGCTCTTTATAGACTTTGGATACTAGCCCTTTGTCTGATATGTCATTTGCAAATATCTTTTCCCATTCCGTCGGTTGCCTTTTAGTTTTGTTGATTGTTTCCTTTGCAGTGCAAAAGCTTTTTATCTTCACGAGGTCCCAATAGTTCATTTTTCCTTTTAATTCCCTTGCCTCTGGGGATGTGTCAAGTAAGAAATTGCTACGGCTGAGGTCAGAGAGGTCTTTTCCTGCTTTCTCCTCTAGGGTTTTGATGGTTTCCTGTGTCACATTCAGGTCCTTTATCCATTTTGAGTTTGTTTTTGTGGATGGTGTAAGAAAGCGAAACCACAGTATTTCTTAAAGAGATACTGGTGATACTGCAAAACACCCAGCACCTCCGTTCTTGGGAGACATTAAGTTGGGAATGTATGACAAGCTGTGAAAACTGCAGGCTTCAGCCAGGAAAACCTCCACTGATTATTTTCTTTTTTTTTTTTTTTTAATTTTTTTTTTCAACGTTTATTTATTTTTGGGACAGAGACAGACAGAGCATGAACGGGGGAGGGGCAGAGAGAGGGAGACACAGAATCGGAAACAGGCTCCAGGCTCTGAGCCATCAGCCCAGAGCCTGACGCGGGGCTCGAACTCACGGACCGCGAGATCGTGACCTGGCTGAAGTCGGACGCTTAACCGACTGCGCCACCCAGGCGCCCCACCACTGGTTATTTTCAAATTGGTTTTGCTGGTCCGGGTATCTCTACAATTTCCATTAATAGGGAACAGTGGCACACTGTCTCATGATTAAATGGTCCAGGTAATTTGGGAAAACGAGGGTTTTCCAGGAACTGGACAGACTGGCCGGTGTCTGTGAATCAGTTTAGAGTCTACCAGCGACGTTCCCCTGACGTGCCAGCTCTGTGAAACCCTGGGGATCTGGGGACGTCTTTCGAAGGATAAACACCATGCTGAATAGCACCATTGCCTGGCACCTGGTTAGAAACACAGTATCTTGGCCCCATCAGGACCTGCTAAAGCTGATGCTGTGGGTACTAAGACCCCTGGGTGATTTGCTTGCACCTTGTGACCGGAAAAGGGGACCTCTAGAATGATATGTGTTCTGAGCTGGTATAGTTTAAGAGAAGTGTATTAGTGTCCTTGGCTGCTGTAACAAATGATCACGAACCTTGTGGCTTTTGTCAAAAGTTTGAGATCAGTATCACAGGACCACCACACAGGGACTGGGGTGTGGACATCTTTGGGGACATCGTTCCTTCTACCACATGGGGACTGGGATGTGCACTCCTTTGGAGACATTACTCTGTTGGCCATTAGGGAATCAGGGCTTGGATGTCTTTGGGGACATTGTTCCTTCTACCACATGGGGACTGGGATGTGCACTCCTTTGGAGACATTACTCTGTTGGCCATTAGGGAATCAGGGCTTGGATGTCTTTGGGGACATTGTTCTGTCCGCCACATGGGGACCAGGACATGAACATCTTTGGGGACCGTCATTCTTCCTACTACGTAAGGAAAGAACATTGTGTTAACAACGAAGGGACGCAGGACATCCGGGCACTCAGAATTTGGGCTAGGTATTCCGGAAATTCAGAAGTGTGTTCTGTACTCACCATGGCGGAGAACCCTCCTCGCTCAGTGACTCACTGGTCTTATATGAGGTACAGACTGCGAGGCACAATGCTTTCAGCTGGAAATGAGGACACTTCCTTGCCGAGAAAATAAGATTAATTGGGTACTCAAATGAAGAGCCCCATGTGGGAAGCTGTGAAGCATCAGGCCAACAAAGCGTGTCCCAACCGAACAAAATAACAAAAACAAAATAACCGACAAGAAAAGAAAATAGTTTGTGATGCAGCATCTTGCTCAAAGCCACATGGCACTGAGCTGCGTTGCAACCTGGATCTTTGGACGATCGTCCCATATTCTTTGCCTAAAACGTATTGCCTTCTGGAAGAACCATTGCTCAGTCACTAAACCTTACCTCATGACATCTATACACTTCAGCAACGAGGGTCAGCTATTTCCGACTTAGCTGGAAATTCAGGGACAGAAACGTCTGATGCATTCTTCATTGGTTCCCTGAAGCAAACCCTTTATTTTGATCTTTTCCCATGGCAAGTCACATAATTAACTGTCTTTCATGACCCTGTGTATGTTAGTGGTTTATCGTGGCATGGGCAGGCATGTGGTGTTAATAAGAAAGGGTTGAGCCAGTGCGTAGGGGAACCAACATGTAAACTTGATACGGTTCCAATGCTCTTTTCCAAAACCAGATGAAGCTCTTAAGCACACACGTACCTCTGGAATATGGGAGGTAAACTTTGGGCATGGCATGAAATGCCTTTGAGAATAGGACTGTTGGCCAAACAAAACAGAATTCCCAAAGCTCCAGATCATATAAGCAAGCCCCAACCCATCCCACCGAGAGCTGACACAACAGATACACTCATTCATTACACCAATTATTTCCAAATTAGATTTTTTTTTCTTCTAGGGGTTCAGTGACTATCTCATCTACTTTCCAACCACAAAGGTAAGTCGTCGATCTCACCTATTTCTGTAACAGGTGCAAACCTTATTGCAAATACTAGATGGTGCAGATTAGGCAATGCACACAGTCTGCAGTGGAGCGCTCAGGCTGTGTGTGGCAGGGAGAAGGGTGCAGTTCACCTGAGTCCTGAGGACAAGTGGACACCTCCACTGGGCTCAGAGTGTGTAACTTGCATGCACTTTTCAGCTGAGCCCTTGCCTAGTGCAGTGAGTCAAGGGCAGCAGAGCACCAAGCATTGAACAGATACATCCGCTTTCTGCAAGAGAGGGATGGATGGATAGATGGGTGGATAGATGGATGGATGGATGGATGGATGGATGGATGGACAGACAGATGGATAGATGGATGGATGAAAGAATGGATGGAGGGATGGAGGGATGGATAGAAGGATGGATGGAGGGATGGAAGGATGGATGGATGGAGGGATGGATAGATGGGTGGATGGATAGATGGATGAATGGATGGATGGATGGACGGACAGATGGATGGATGGATGGATGGATGGATGGACAGATGGATGGATGGATGAAAGGATGGATGGAGGGATGGAGGGATGGATAGAAGGATGGATGGAGGGATGGAAGGATGGATGGATGGATGGAGGGATGGATGGACAGCTGGACAGGTGGATGGATGGATGGATGGATGGATGGATGGATGGATGGAAGGACAGTTGGATGGATGGATGGATGGATGGATGGACGGACAGATGGATGGATGGATGGATGGATGGATGGATGGACAGATGGATGGATGGATGGATGGACAGATGGATGGATGGATGGATAGAAGGATGGATGGAGGGATGGAAGGATGGATGGATGGATGGATCGATGGATCGATGGATCGATGGATAGATGGGCAGATAGATGAATGGATGTATAGATGGGCGAATACATGGGTGTATGGATAGATAGTCGAGTAGGTCTTATGATATACAGTACTCAAATTTCTCCTCATTTGACCTGGAATGGACTTCTTGTAACAATTCTTAGTCTAGGTCCTTCTAGAGCCTTCTTCAGAGGTGATATGATGCTAATACATGCTTAGTCCAAGTTCAAAAACAGCTGGGGAGTGCAACTGGGCCATGAGTGTCCAAGGCTCATTTCTTGATATTCCAAGGACACATGTTCTGTATCCTCGTTTCTACCCTTGCCTCTCTTTCCCCAGCTCCCCAAGGTGGACTGGGTCAGAAGAGCAGCATGCAGGCCTAGCTTCATAAAGAAGTAACATGTTTTTTACAATTTTTTTTCTGTTTCTGGAACAATTTTTTTTTTCCTGTTTCTGGGTTCACAGTGATTCTTATGTATAAATCTCCAGGGGATCTGCTAAAAGGCAGGTTCTGGCTCAGGAGGTCTGAGCGGAGCCTGACATTCTGCAAGCATAAGTAAATTGTGGACAATGCTGGTGCTGCCCTGTGGACCATCCGTAGCGTCTCGGGGTGGTTATATGTGTAAACACACTGAAGATAGATTGCTCAAATGTATCACCGTGACCAGAAACAACCAAGCGTATTGTCTCCCAAAAGCATGCGGGTGCAAATTCATCACTTTCTTCTGTGTGCTTGTGTGTGGCATGTCCCTGACAGAGACCAAGCCAGGGAAAATAGTTACAACTGGGGCTTAGGAAATAACGGAGGGGAAAGGAACTTTGATGAAATCTAAACACAAATCAGGGTGAAGTAGTCTGTTGCGTAGACAGCAAACAAAGATACAAAGAGAGTTTTGAAAATGTCATTACACTGTAAAAATTGAGTCTTGCTAGGTTGATGGTTTCTAGAACTCGTTGTTGAAAGAGGCAGAGCCTGTGTGGGGAGCTCCCTGTGGAGTCCTGTGGATTTCCAGAGCTGGATTCTGCACAGAGCAAAGTGCATTTTCCCAGAGGGCTCGGGGCTCTGCTTTAAAAAACTGAAAGTCTGGAGGTAGTGTGCAATAATTAATTTGATTAATTTAATCCAGGACAATTGGTTATTTTAATTTATACAGCAAGCTTTGGTCAAAGATGCACTAAGGTGGAGATTCTAAAAACAAAGATGTTTTAATAGGAGGACGTCTTTTATTCCAGAGAAGAGAAAATAAAAGACATGAGACCTTCCAGGCATCATGAAATGAGTGACATTTTGAATATAAAATATCCCAGACTCCTTCAAATGTTTGTCGACAGGGGAGTATGAACAGACTTCCTGTGCTTTCCAGATTTCTAGAGTAGGATGTGCTCAGGACTAAGAATGTTACTCACTGATGAGACAGTGAGTAACATTCAGGATTGCAACCCGCCGTTTCCAATTTCCTGAACCATCAGGAGAATAGAATTCCTCTCTTTAGTGTTATTTATGAACCATAACTTTTGAACCAATTACATGTGGTCAGAATTTAATCTCTTGTGTATAAAGTCATGGAAACTCTTTGGAATCTAATGGTTTCAGGAACAAATAGCTAAGCAGACAGAACTCTAAAGGGATCGACACATACTGTGCAGAATACGTTTTTTTATTTCTTTGCATCATGAGCTTGGTTCTTCCTCCAGTGGAATATGATTCCCTCAATGAAACTGGGAACACAGACTTCTTACGACCAACTTGTTCTCTTCCTTTGGATTTATTCCTTGCTAGAAATAAGAGTACACTCACAAATAGTCTGCAGAATGATCTAAACTAAGCTAATTCATTCATTCATGGGTGTGTTTATTACTGAAGGAGTACTGATTGCTTCCAGGTATTGAAGTAGGTCTGAGTACACATGGATATAAACATTTGATTTCAGAACGGTATGGATGGATGGGTAGGTGGATGGAGGGGTGGGTGTGTGGGTGGATTGATGGATAGATAAATAGGTGGGTAGATGGATAAATGGATAGAAAGAAGGAAGGAAGGAAGGAAAGGAGGAGGGAGGAAGGATTCGTGGGTGGATGGATAGATGGATGAATTGGTGGGTGGATGGATGGACGGACAGATGGATGGATGGATGGAGGGATGGAAGGATGGATGGATGGATGAATGGATAGATGGATGGATTGGTGGTTAGATGGATGAACGATTGGATGGATGGATGAATGAATGAATGAATGGATAGTTGGGTAAGTAGATGAGTGGGCGGATGGATAGACGATTCTCAACTTCCTGGCTTGTGGCCGACCCCTTTCCATCCTTCAGGCTGTTTTCTGATGTCACGCACAGGTTTTGAATAGGTATGCCGTTGCAGGAGCCCCAGGTACCAGCTACCTTATCCCGGGCGTATAATTCAACTGCTCTCCTCCTGTGTTGTTATATCCTTAAAGTAGAGAGATCCGCAGTGTCTCTCTCACAGGATCACCCTGGAGATTTTGTAAGAAAACTGGGGTGCAGAGGGCATAGCGAGAGATCAGTGCATGATACCACAATGGAGAGAGTGGTCGTTCAATGGGTCCCCCCAAGTGTACTCGAGAACATGGCTCTTGAGTGGCTCAAATCCAACAACAGTCATTTCCTAACAGAAAACTCTGCAAATTCACTTACGGTTTTAAACTAAAGGATCCCAACTTTAAATGTACGTCTCATCCGCTAAGAGACACTGGAGCCCACGGTTACCAGGAACGGTAAGACATGCCACAGAAAAACGTGGGCATGTCCATCAACACGGGGGAGAGGAATAACCCTGTGCAAAACACAAGAGCAGTGAGCCTTTCCCACTCAGACTGATGAACAGAACCACCTAAAATGCAAGGGAGGGGCGTCTGGGTGGCTCAGTCCATTGAGTGGTGGACTCTTGACTTGGGGTCCGGTCATCAGCTCATGGTTCGTGGGTTCGAGCCCCACATGGGGTTCTGCGCTGAGTGTGGAGTCTGCTTAAGATTGTCTGTCTGTCTCTCCCTCTGCTCCTCTCCCTTCTCTGTCTTTCAAAAAAAAAAGAAAAGAAAAGCAAGAGAGGCTGTTGTGGGGGTTAACACATGGGTTTTGCAGTTGGACACACAAGAGTTTGCATTACTCTTGTGCTAACTGGGGCCAAACAACCTGCATTCCTCAGCTCCCCAGTCTAGAAAAGATCAAGAACCTCCCTCCCTCCCTCGCAGGGGTGGGAAGGATTAAATAAGGTTACGACCGTGCCACCAGCACTGACTATTACAGTGTGTTGATGATCTATTTTTTATTTATCTTTGTGTTATAACAGAGCCTGTGCTGAGTGGAAATGCTTCCATCAGATTAATGCCTTGCTTTACTCTCTTAGAATCGATTCCAGAACGTGTATTCTTTTGCCTTGTCATTTACAAAGAGAGGAACATGTTAGCGTGTTTTCTCTTAGCTTTCTGGCAGAACACGAAGCTTTTACAAAAACGAAGAGAGAGAGAGAAAAAAAAAACCTATCTTGGCCATTCAGAGAGAGAGAGAGAGAGAGAGAGAGAAACCTACCTTGGCCATTCATATTTTTAGACAAGATCTAAGATCCTTTTTTTTTTTTTAATTTTTTTTAGCATTTATTCATTTTTGAGAGAGTAAGAGAGAGACAGAGTGTAAGCAGGGGAGGGGGAGAGAGAGAGAGAGAGAGAGAGAGGGAGACACAGAATCCAAAGCAGGCTCCAGGCTCCGAGCCGTCAGCACAGAGCCCAATGCAGGGCTCGCACTCGTGGACCATGAGATCATGACCTGAGCCGAAGTCGGATGCTTCACTGACTGAACCACCACGGCACCCCGAACCTTTCTTTTTTTAAGAAAAATAATAAGGGTGCAGAGAGGAGTGTAAATTCTTATCTTGTTAGGGAGCATTCCTGCATAAATGTGACTTAATTAGACAATCTTGCCCTCGTAATTCAACAAGGCTCTCACGTAAGGTCACAAATGTCTATTTTTTTTTTAACTTTGTTCCTTGGTGACCTGAAAATGTTCAGAACGATGGTAACTGGCGTGTGAGGGGAATGTACACGGTCGTTGAAGACATCCTCCGTCTACTAATGGATTTAGTCATGTGCGGTAGGCATCGTGTTACTATTATCTTTGCGTTTTTAAATCGGGCACCCCAGGCTGCCCCAGCGATGAGATGTCCAAAGCTGGGTTTAAACCAGTGAAACCTCGGGACTCCTGGGGGGGCTCAGTCAGTTGGGCATCGGACTGTTGATTTCGGCTCAGGACATGATCTCACGGTTCGTGAGTCTGGGCCCCGCATCGGGCTCTGTGCTGACAGTGTGGAGCCTGCTTGGGACTCTCTGTCTCCCTTTCTGTCTGCCCCTCCCCTGCTCACGCACACCCTCTTGCCCTCTCAACACAAACTGAACTTTTAAAAATTCAATAATGAATAAAATTGGTTTTGTTCTGTGGACCTTTCCAGGTCCACAGCTTGACCCCCTCCACGCTGTTCTGGGCTGAGTTGAGAGCCCAGGGTGCAACTTATCGTAGGTTTGTCCCCTGGAGGGGCTGCTCAGAAATTGGACACACGCCCAGTGAAAACTGAGGACACTTGCCCTGGGACAGTTGTCTACTGCAGGGCTGGGAGGGGGGGATGTCTTGAATCCTCCTGAGGGGTGGGGAAACCAGACCCCATTCAGGAAAGGGACGTCAGAATAGCTCTGGTGTTAAAATCTCGATCAAGTTTTTGCCATTGCTTTGTTGTGTTGGTGGTTGTGGCTGTTTTCCTGGAGCTATCACCTTTAGCACCTATCAAAAGCGTCGGAGAGGTGCCTCCTTCTGCAAAACACACAGAGCCCAGACTATGCCAACCTCAGGTGATACACACCTTCCCGTCCTGGCCCGTGTGCAGGGGCGCTGAATCCCCTCCATCTGTCAAGCGCTCCCGTGCTACCAGCCCGGTCGCCGGGGTTCTGTTACCACGACGGGACAAAGCTCGGCACGGACGCCAGGCGGTTTCAAAAATATTTTATTTTCTGGAATAGCCATAATGTCTCAGCTTTGTCTTTATTGCCCCTCTCCACGTGGGGAGGCGGAAGCTATAACAAAACAACACAGAGGCGCCATTCATCACACCTGCGGAAGAGAAGGGTGGTCGCGTTGAGGGAGAGCGTGTCTGCTCACCGGGGTGCACACGGACGGGACGGGGCGGGTGGCTGTTGCTGGCTGGCACGCGGCCGCGGACATTCATGGAGACCCGCGCGAGTTTTCATCGAAACACAGCGGAGGAAAGACCGCCCAACGTCCTTCGCGGTGGCCGGACTGCACGATGCAACTTCCCCGCCTGACGCCCTGGAGAAAGAGCCTGATGCGTTGCGCCGCGTGTCCGCGTAACTAACGTTAGATGGGTGTCTACGAGTTTGCGGAACCGTCTGATGGCCCGTGCAAAGTCTCTGCTCTGTATCTTAGAGGGTCGCTCGATCCTCCCAGAACATGCCGCCTTCTCCTTGCAGCAGAGGGATGAACACATTCGGGGTAACTTGGCAACAAGGAGGAAGGGCGTTCCTCGCGTCTCTTCCTCGGGGCGTTTGCTCTGCACACACGAGGAGACCGGGGAGGCCCTGGGTGTGGTTCCTGTGCGTTTTACAGCATGGACTGCCTCTGAGATTAAGTGGGTCAGGCCCCCGTCGCACCTACCTTAACGACAGTATAACCTCAAGCTGATGGTCCTCTGAACTTGCCTAGCCAGGAATGAGCGGGAGAACCCTTCCGACGGGCGCCGGAACCCCTGGGAGGTGGGACTATGCACACGCGAAAGGCTGACGGAAACTTCACGACAGACTGGGCCAGGCGGGCGGGCAGGGATGGCTGGATGGGACCACAAGGGTGTATGGAGGTTACGGATGCCAGCATGGCCCCGGAGGAGACACCGCCCATGAGTCCTGGCCGCCTGGTCATGGCTTGGCAACATGAGTGATGGGGGGATGGCCGTAATCCTCATGGGCGGTCACCCCACCCTTCACCCCCACAGTGTGGCTGGGATGTGGCATGCTCCTCGGCTGTCTCCAGAAAAGCGCCGAGCGCTGAGCTGCAGGGATGCACCCCGTTACGTTGGAGTCCTGGGCTGCCCGTGGTGGCCCGCGATGGAGATGTTCTCATCACCTCTGGAGAACAGGTGAACAGAGGCTGCACGGCCACCAGAACTCTCCGTCCCTCCAGGGGCCCTACGTAGGTAGAAAGAGAAAGAAAGAAAACACAAGTGTAAGGGACAGAAAACGGTGAGTGTAGGGGCGCCTGGGTGGCGCAGTCGGTTAAGCCTCCGACTTCCACTCAGGTCACGATCTCGCGGTCCGTGAGTTCGAGCCCCGCGTCGGGCTCTGGGCTGATGGCTCGGAGCCTGGAGCCTGTTTCCGATTCTGTGTCTCCCTCTCTCTCTGCCCCTCCCCCGTTCATGCTCTGTCTCTCTCGGTCTCAAAAATAAATAAACGTTAAAACATTTTAAAAAAAAAAGAAAAAGAAAGAAAAGAAAACAGTGAGTGGACAAAATCCAACTCTCTTCAATGCTGCCGAGAAGTCGCTTCACCTAAACATCCGTATCTCGGTTCCTAACACGAATCGGAGACACCGGGGCTGCCTAGCAAACGGCTACTTCTAGGACGAGGGCTTGGTGGACACAGAATGTGGCCTGGAGCATCTTGTCATCTTACAAAGTAACGAGACGCTCAAAGCCCAAAACGTGTGGGGGTCAGGCCAAAGGGAAGCCAGACCGAAAGAGATCCCCATGGCCAGCGTTGGAACAGCTGGAGAAGGAAGGTGAAGGCCACTGGGTTGTAACGTAAGATACAAAATAAATGTCCCCACGAGTCCATACACATATAAATACGTGACTGAACTTATGAATAAATGAGGGAGAAGAGACAAATGTCCCCATGCAAAGAAATTCCGAATAATTTATGTAGCGACTCTACCCACAAGAGGATACAAGCTAAATTCCTACTCCTGGGGCGCCTGGGTGGCTCAGTCGGTTGAGTGACCGACTTCGGCTCAGGTCATGATCTCACGGTTCATGGGTTCGAGCCCCGCGTCCGGCTCTGTGCTGACAGCTCAGACCCTGGAGCCTGCTTCTGATTCTGTGTCTCCCTCCCTCTCTCTCTCTCTCTCTCTCTGCCCCTCCCCTGCTCACACTCTGTCTCTCTCTCGCTGTCAAAAATAAATAAACCAATAAGACTTCAGCCAGGTGACCAAAACCAATACCCATAGTGATAAGTTGTGCTGATCACAGGTACCTTAGGTGAAATGGTCTGAGAGGAGTACTCATCTGTCTGGGCTTCCTCTCGAAAACCAACCACCCCGGTCTGTCCGTGGCCCAAACGTGAGGCAACACATGCCTCACGTTTCGGCCACAGACAGGCAAGTTCCCACAGAAGGCGACGAAAGTAAAGAAATATGGCGCCCTGGATGGGACCTTGGGATGGTTCAAGGACATTAGGGGAGAACAGATTGACCTCCAAATACAGTCTGAAATTTACCTTGAGGAACAAGGCAGGAGAGGGCTGGACACGTGCCTTCGAAAGGAGAATTTTCCATTCGTGCGTTATTCCTATGCTGCGTGGGACTAACCCCAGTGGAATCAAGACCTGACCATCTGGGGTGTCTGAAGCTGGAGGGGACATTCGGCGCAGCATAGTGGCAAATGCAGCTCTCTGGTTTTTTCAGGCCACATACCCCCCACCCAGAAACAGGTTTGGCCAATATGCTACATTTAGAGGATAAGATTCTCTGAGTTCACCTGCCCAGGCAAGCACCTGCCCCCAATCTCACCCCCACTGAGCACCAACCTCCCCCGCAACCTGTGGCAGAAAGCTTTTCCCAGATAGGACGCTCTGAACATCGGGGGCCACGGCAGACCCAGTGGTGGGGGACGCCCTCAGTCACGTCTCGACCTGACCCGTGAGGGCTTTGGAGAGCAAATTATGCCACAGACCCTCCCGTCCGGGCACAGGGACGTGTCTACCTGCAACGCACTCTGGAGGACTGTTCTCTGCCGTTCAGGGCTCAGCCAAGGGTTAGGACCCCTGAGACACCTCCCCGCACTTCCCGACCCGGTCCGACTTGGGTTCCGCCTCCGTGTCTCCATGGCACAGAGACTGAGTGGTATGCCCACCAGATGTTCCCTGGCACCCTGCCCAGACTTCTGTGCCAGCACGGATCAAATTGAGAATAGACTCCCAGTCTCAGCCCTGCCTGGATCTCAGACTCCCAGCCTCCAGCCCTGCCTGGATATCAGACCTCCAGCCTTGGGCCCGCCTGGATCTCAAACTCCCAGCCTCCAGCCCTGCCTGGATCTAAGACCCCCCAGCCTCAGCCCTGCCTGGATCTCAGACCCCCAGCCTCAGCCCTGCCTGGATCTCAGACCCCCAGCCTCAGCCCTGCCTGGATCTCAGACCCCCAGCCTCAGCCCTGCCTGGATCTCAGACCCCCAGCCTCACACCTGCCTAGATCTAGAGTCCCTGCTTCAGCCCTGCCTGGATCTCAGACCACCAGCCTCAGCCCCGCCTGGATCTCAGACCCCCAGCCTCAGGCCTGCCTGGACCTCAGACTCCGTGCCCCAGCCCTGCTTAGACTTCAGACCCCCAGCCTCGGCCCTGCCTGGATCTCAGACTCCCAGCCTCAGCCATGCCTGGATCTCAGACCCCCAGCCTCTGCCCTGCCTGGATCTCAGACTCCCAGCCTTGCTCCACCCCCCAGACCTCAGACTCCCAGCCTCGGCCCTGCCTGGATCTCAGACTCCAAGCCTCAGCCCTGCCTGGATCTCAGACTCCCCACCTCCAGGTCTTGGAACAATAAATGTTGTTTAAACCACCTGGTTTGCCCCTGCCACTTGAACTATGGCAGCTCTAACTGACTCCTACAATGAGTGAATCAAACAGCACAAAAGTCAAAACTGTGGCCCCATTATCCAATATGAGAGACACTAGCCTTGTGACTCTTGGTGTTTAAATCCAGTAAAAATCAATGCAGTGAAAAACCCAGGCCCATGAGTTGGCCGAGTGGTCAACTGAATCCACTGATTTAAGCGTCCCACTCCTGATTCCTACTCAGGTCATGATCTCACGGGTTCTGAGTTCAAATGCTGCATTGGACTCTGTGCTGATGGAGTGAAGCCTTCTAGGGGCTCTCTCTCTCTCTGTGCCCCTCCCCCACTTGTGCTCTATCTCTCTCTCGAAGTAAATAAAGTTAGAAAGAAAGAAAGAAAGAAAGAAAGACAAAGAAAGAAGAAAGAAGAGAAAGGAAAGAGAAAGAGAAAGAAAGAAGAAAGAAAAGAAGATAAGAGAAGAGAAAGGGAAAGGAAAGGAAACGAAAGGAAAGGAAAGGAAAGAAATGAAAAGAAAAGAAAAGAGAAAAGGAAAGAGAAGAGAAGAGAAGAGAAGAGAAGAAAGAAAAGAAAAGAAAAGGAAAGGAAAGAAAAGAAAATCTCAGGGCTTCAGTGAACGTGGCCACATCCAAGGGCTCGGTGGCTCCTGTCTTGGACAGACCAGGTCTACACTTTTCCCCCTGCTCACCCATCCTGTTGTGCATTGGATTCCTCCTTTCTGTCTCTGAAGACAGAGTGCTCATATTCCCTGCCCTTGTGAACCATCCTGTTCATCCTTGTGAACCAACCAGCCCTGCTGCCATCTTGGATGGTGCCGCCATCTTGAAATGATGTTTGTCTTGTTCTTGCTGGGGTTACATAAGTGGGTACACACAGTTCTCCACAGGTGGGAGGAAGATCCCACCCGTGAAGTCCCATCCACGTGCAGGCCACTACTCACAGCTCACAGGCCACCACTCGGGCTCTGGGAGGGCGGGACAAACACAAAGGTATTTCTTGCAAAGCCCAAGGAATCCCAAGGAGACAGACGCCAGGGCTGGTCAGCACTTCACTGCTAGAAACTTCATTTCTAGCTGCTATTCTGTTTTTTTTTTTCCTCATTGTGTCCCCCTTTCAAGTGACTATCTAGTTCCCTAGAACTTTTTCTGGTCAAAGTCTGACTCTTATGACACAGAACAATTCAGAATCTGCCACTTTGCCAGAAACATCATTGTTACAGGATTAATTAGATAGAAGTCCTCAGAACAAAATGGTATGAATAATCAGTGTGACGATGAGGGAGGGGAGCAGCAGGCCCGAGAGAGAGAGAGAGAGAGAGAGATACACAGACAGAGACAGAGAGAGGGCATTTCATGCTGGGGCTCATGGGCCAATGATTAGCTGTGTTGCTACGGGCAGGTTGCAAAACTTCTCTGGGTATCTCCTTCCCCATGAGAAAGCGAGGCTCTGGGTATCACAAAGATGCGGTTGGGTGAAAAATGGTGGCCACAGATAGGAGGCCCTAGTTCCTAGAACGTGTAGATGTTGCCTCATGTGGCAGATGGGACGCTGCAGATGTAGTGACGAATTTGAGTTGGGGAGGTGATCCTGGGTCATCCAGATGGTCCCAACGTCTCCGCCAGACTCCCTATCAGAGGGAGGCAGGAGTCTCCAAGGAAGGAGAGACGTGTGGTCATGGAGGCAGAGCTCAGACTGGCCAGCAGCCAAGTAACTCAGTCACCTTCAGAGGCTGGGAGAGGCCAGGAGGGACCGTCTCTTAGAACCTCCATCAGGAACCAGCATGGCTCACATCTTGGTGTTATTCCCACAAGACTGCCTTTGCAACTCTGCTCTCCAGAAGTGCAAGAGAATAAAATCCTGGCGTTTTAGGATGCTACGCCGGTCGTGAGAGGTCACGGCCGCCACAGGAAGCGAATGCACGTGCCATGACGTGAGATCCCACCCGGTCATTGCTGCCGGTTTGTGGTGGACCATGCGAATGACCAAATCTGGTTCGTGCCCCTGTTTGCTAAGTCAGCTGCGTGCTGGCTGCTTTGTCTCAACACCAGAGATTCAGAATTGCAGCGACCTTTCAAACTGGGGCGAGATCGTCCTCCTGAGAACATCCACGTTGCATATGGGCAGGGGGTCCCGCTCCGTGCCCGTGTGGGTTCCAGCGTGGAAGTCCCGGACCGCAGCAATAACATGGCGTGACTTCCCATTGCCCCACACCGTAGAGCAGGTGGCCCCGCCTCCAAATTTCTGGTTCTACCGTTTCCTCCAAACGGGTAGCGATTCACTGATCGACTGATGTATTTATTTGATAAAATATCCCAATGCCTTTGTGCATAGGGACCCACAGTTGTCGGATCGCTACCCACCACAACTGGATTAAGAATGTTTAGAATGTTTCACAGCATAGCGATCCCTTTGGCTTACATTGTCAATTTCGTCTTGTCTTTGTCCCAATGCTGGGTCTGCCCACCCCCACACCTAGCTGAAAACCATCCGTATTCTTGCAGAGAATGAAGCTTCGGTCAACAACCGTCTTACTCCGGGAGCCCGCTAAGTCGCCAGCCCAAAATATAACCCGGGAAATGTCCAATGGGATCCACAGAAGCCATCATTCTGGGATCCAAGTAATGACTAAACAGGGCATCCCAGATGATTTCTAGGTTAGTATCTGGACCTCCCTCGATTTCTTTCTTTTTTTTCTTTTTTTTTTTTTCTTGCTTTGTTCCGGAACAGACACACGGTTGGCTAGAAAATAGCTTGAGTGAAGTTCTCTCCACTGGGGATGTCGCCAGGAGTGGGAAAATGTAGGCCCCGAAACAGGTCACCCGGCTCCAAGAGAAATCAGCTTCTCTTTATAGCACACTGGACTAAATAAAACCCTCAGTGCTGAAGATACGGCCTAGGGGACTTTTTTTCTTCCAGGAGAAGAATAATTATTTCCTAAATATAAGTCCTTTGGTATAAGACAGCCCCTCCTCATGGCTCTGCACCCTAGAAACACAGAGAAATATCAAGCAAAAGAACCCCCGCTCCCCCCCGCCCAGACAGAGGAAACCCTGGTAATTTCTCTTTTCCACAAGGAGAGTTTAGCTTCCCTGGAGTATTAGGATCCGGGGCCCTGGCCAACCGACCTGCAGGAAAAGCACAAAATCAAAAGACAATAAATAGAACACAAGGAAAGTGTCTAACAACAGCCAATTCCGCAATAAAGCCCTAAGACTTTACAGGAACACAGGGGTGCCCGGGTGGCTCAGTCGGTGAAGCGTCCGACTTGGGCTCAGCTCGTGATCTCGCGGTCTGTGAGTTCGAGCCCCGCGTCGGGCTCTGTGCTGACGGCTCAGAGCCCAGAGCCTGCTTTGGATTCTGTGTCTCACTCTCTCTCTGCCCCTCCCCAACTCGTGCTGTGTGTCTGTCTCAAAAATAAATAAACATTGAAAAATTAAAAAAAAAAAAAAAAGAGTTTATAGGAACACAGCGTTAGCATCACAACACCCGAGAATCTTGTCACTGACTTATCGAGAAGGGGAATAGCGATGCCAGCAAGGACTAGCACAGATCGCCAAGCACTCCGTGCGTGAGAGACGCACAAACACTACGGTGAATGTGGCCGCGAGCCCGGGTACGCTTGTCTGTGGGGTCGCACATCCTTCGCTTTTCAGCTTGAACCTGTGAAGGGAGAAGGCAGGTGGCCCGGAATCCGCAAAAGTTGCGGCAACAGGCGCGGTGTGCCTGTGTGGGGTCTGCTCCGGTCAGCTGGGGGGCAGCCGCCGGGGTTCACGCACCGTTCTCGAAGATGAACCACAGACAACAAACACAGACCCTTCGCCGCGCCCACCAGCACGTCCCTGACTTCTTGGAGGCAAAGTTGTGCGTTTGTTGTAACCCTTCTCCCCACAAGAAGTCTACACCATGCACCGTGTTGGAGGCATCTGCTTTGGGAAGGATCCATTCCCTCTCCTTCTCTCCCCTGCCTTCCCTTTCCCTT
The DNA here is from genome assembly GCF_018350155.1 of Leopardus geoffroyi. Lineage (NCBI taxonomy): Eukaryota > Metazoa > Chordata > Mammalia > Carnivora > Felidae > Leopardus > Leopardus geoffroyi. The sequence continues at coordinate 1,431,582 of NC_059343.1, forward strand.
CCCTTCCCTTCCCTTCCCTTCCCTTCCCTTCCCTTCCCTTCCCTTCCAGTCCCATATTTTCCCTTCCCTTCCCTTCCCTTCCCTTCCAGTCCCATATTTTCCCTTCCCTTCCCTTCCCTTCCCTGCCCTTCCCTTCCCTTCCCTTCCCTCTCCTTCTCTCCCCTGCCTTCCCTTCCCATCCCTTCCCTTCCCATCCCATCACTTCCCTTCGCATCCCATCACTTCCCTTCCCTTCCCTCCCTTTCTCTCCCCATCCCATCCCTTCCCTTCCCTTCCCTTCCCATACCTTCCTTTCCCTTCCCTTCCCATCCCATCCCTTCCCTTCCCTTCCCTTCCCATACCTTCCTTTCCCTTCCCTGCCCTTCCCTTCCCTTCCCTTCCCTCTCCTTCTCTCCCCTGCCTTCCCTTCCCATCCCTTCCCTTCCCATCCCATCACTTCCCTTCGCATCCCATCACTTCCCTTCCCTTCCCTCCCTTTCTCTCCCCTCCCTTCCCTTCCCTTCCCTTCCCTTCCCTTCCCTTCCCTCCCTTCCCCTCCCCTTCCCTTCCCTCCCCTTCTCTCCCTTCCCATCCCTTCCCTTCCCATCCCTTCCCTTCCCTTCCCTTCCCTTCCCTTCCCTTCCCTTCCCATACCTTCCTTTCCCTTCCCTTCCCTTCCCTTCCCTTCCCTTCCCTTCCCTTCCCATCCCTTCCATTCCCTTCTCTTCCATTCCCTCCCCTTCTCTCCCCTCCCCTCCCCCTTCTCTCTCCTCCCCTCCCCCTTCTCTCCCCTCCCCTTCCCTTCCCTTCCTTCCCCTCCCCTCCCTCCCCTCCCCTTCTCTCCCTTCCCATCCCTTCCCTTCCCTTCCCTTCCCATCCCTTCCTTTCCTTTCCTTCTTTCCTTTCCTTCCCTTTCCTTCCCTTCCCTTCCCTTCCCTTCCCTCCCCTTCTCTCCTCTCCCCTCCCCTCCCCTCTCTTCCCTCCCCTCCCCTCCCCTTCCCTTCCCTTCCTTCCCCTCCCCTCCCTTCCCTCCCCTCCCCTTCCCTTCCCATCCTTTCCCTTCCCTTCCCTTCCCTTCCCTTCCCTTTCCTTCCTTTCCTTCCCTTTCCTTTCCTTCCCTTCCCTCCCCTTCCCTCCCCTTCTCTCCCCTCCCCTCCCTCTCCTCTCCCCTCCCCTTCCCTTCCTTCCCCTCCCCTCTCTTCCCTCCCCTCCCCTTCCCTTCCCATCCTTCCCCTCCCCTCCCTTCCCTCCCCTCCCCTTCCCTTCCCATCCTTTCCCTTCCCTTCCCGTCCCTTCCCATCCCTTCCTTTCCTTTCCTTTCCTTCCCTTCCCATCCCTTCCTTTCCTTTCCTACTTTCCTTTCCTTTCCTTTCCTTCCCTTCCCTTTCCTTCCCTTCCCTTCCCTTCCCTTTCCTTCCCTTCCCTTCCCTTCCCTCCCCTTCTCTCCTCTCCCCTCCCCTTCCCTTCCCTTCCTTCCCCTCCCCTCTCTTCCCTCCCCTCCCCTTCCCTTCCTTCCCCTCCCCTCCCTTCCCTCCCCTTCCCTTCCCATCCCTTCCCTTCCCTTCCCTTCCTTTCCTTCCTTTCCTTCCCTTTCCTTTCCTTCCCTTCCCTCCCCTTCCCTCCCCTTCTCTTCCATTCCCTCCCCTTCTCTCCCCTCCCCTCCCTCTCCTCTCCCCTCCCCTTCCCTTCCTTCTCCTCCCCTCTCTTCCCTCCCCTCCCTTCCCTCCCCTCCCCTTCCCTTCCCATCCCATCTCATCTTCTGCCATCTTATTCACTCGCCCCACTTGCTTTTTCTTCTTTTGTGTCGTCTTCAGGTTTTTTGTTGACAGCCGGTGACGTCTCCCTTCCCCGAGACACCATCCCCGTGAGACTTGCTCTATGGGTGTCAACACGTTAAAGGATGAGATCCCGGGGGACAAACCATGCATCTGTCACAGCGCTCGTATTCACGGGTCCCAAACACGGCGATAATGTAGCGGGTGAGGGAGATCAAAGTGCCAGCCTGCCGTGTGTGGACCGTGATGCCTCGGTAGACACCAAGGGTGGGTTTTGCGTGGACCGATGGCGTCCATCCACTGCGTCTGACGGCCCTCCGCGACCATCGGCGGCGACGGTCTACCTACGGCCTCCGTGACTATTGTTGGAGTGGACAGACCTCCGCGGGTGCGTGTGCTGGTGTCACGGGCCCCACTCGGGCGAGCGCGGACGGGACGGATGCCTGAGTCTGGCCAGTGAATCGCAAACGGCCGCCGCGGACGCCCCCTCAGCCTGGCGTCCACGCCCCTGGTCTCAGGCTGGTCACACCCCTAGGGCACAGCTCCTTACCATCCGGTGGGACCGGTGGTCCGGCCACGCGGAGGAAATCCTACCAGCGCATCCCAGGAGCTGTATGAGAATCACGCGAAGCCATGTTACGCACACAGCAGGTGCTCAATCGGTGCACAGTCCTGGCTGCCAGGCCCTAAACGTCCGGCTTGCAAGGGCCGCGTGAATGGAGAAACGGGGAGACTTGGAAAACAAGAGACAGCACGCACAAATGTGTTTGACCTTTCCCTCCGGGGCCGCCTGCGGATTCAAAGCACGGCTTCCCCGTCCTTTTTGCAACCCTTCTGGAAGGGCCTCCAAGGCCTCCGTCCAGCCCTTCGGTGACGCTCACACTATTTTGAGCTCAAAAGCCGCATTGATTACATTGGCTTCCCAAGCCCTTCCCCTCCCCGACTTGGCCGCGAAGGAAGCTGAGGTCTTTCCAGAGCTCCTGGCCTCCGCCTGGAAGGCACCGCGGGCGCGTGGGGACTCCCAGCCGGGCTGGCTCGCCTTGAAAGACGCCCCTGCTGGGCCCAGAAAGGGGAGTCGTAGGCCTGCCAGAGAGCCAGGCGTGGGCGAGTGCCCGCGGGGGACAGATGGCCAACGGTTCCTAAGAGGCGTGCACAGAGGGTCAGCCCCGCCGCCCCTGATGACAGGAATGGGATTTTGTGCCCCCCGGGTGCTGGCCGGCTCTGGGGGCCACGGGCATGGCGCAGACAGCCCGCCCGCCTTCGCCGCCCCATGGCCCCCTGCAGGCCAGGATCCACGGCACATTCAGACCCACCCCAAGCCTGCAGCTTTGGCCAGCGACACTCAGACTGGCTCTGGTCCTGGGCCAGCACCTCCGAGCTCCGCACGACCTTTCTGCCCGCCCGCAGTTTCTAGAGGCATCTGCAATGCAGCCCGCTTTCGAGAGGCACGTCTGGGGCGTGGGGCTCGCCCCGCCGAGAAACAACAGGATGTTGCCACGGCCGACGGGTCTCGGGAGCGAGTGCCCGGCAGGCAGTGTCTGTCTTTTTTCTCTTTCTTTAACCGGAAAGTGGGTTCGGAAGGCATTCTGTCCCTCCCTACCCACCCCTGCCCCACCAACGTCGCTCACTTCTCTTTAACGTTACAATGTTCACTCGTGCCAAAGCGTGCCGTTTATCAGGCAGGTGCCGTGGACACACACGGTCTGGTGCATCGGGCATTAGGACCTGTCCCTGACCCCCTGCGTCCTTCCTCAGCAAAGCCAAGTGCCCCACAGGCAAGGACCCCCCACCCACACCCCCGGCCACCTGTGGGGCCGTCTGTTCCTCTCCTGTGTAATTAGGACCTTCAGGGAGTTCACTCTTCTGGGATGCAGAACCAGCCTCTTTGCAGAGGCTCTGGGCCCTGGGAGTTCTGCTTCCCTATCGGATGTTTCCAAGCAGACCGAATTCACTTATTTCTACTAATTATTCTCAGAAAAAAAAAGCTGGGGATCACAGGAGCCCCTCTTTGCCCCATTCGGAGACCCCCCACTTTGGGGAGGAGGCAGGGGAGATACGAAGGGGCTGCTGGGAACAGTTGTCCAACGATACAGGATGCGACGTCCAATCCACTCAGCATTGGACACATGTTCTCAGTTTCCAGGACACAGAGTATGTTGCATGAACACGTAGGGTATGGACTGGGTAAGGATAAAGTACGCAATATACAGAATGCACAAACAACGTTACAACATTCTTCCAAAATCAGCAATTTCCTTGCACCAGGAGCACGACCGACAGCTTCCAAGATAGGGGCACGCTCCGGAATTCGGTCTTTCAATTTGCGGGCTGCTTCTCCATATTAATGAACAAACAGAACCACAGGTGGGTTTTGTTGTGGTGGTGCTTTCCACCAAAACAAGTGTGTGCACTACCGAGAAATATATCGTAAGTAGACGGGGCGCCTGGGAGGCTCGGTCGGTTGAGCGTCCGACTTCGGCTCAGCTCACGATCTCACGGTTCGTGAGTTCGAGCCCCGCGTCAGGCTCTGTGCTGACGGCTCGGAGCCTGGAGCCTGTTTCGGATTCTGTGTCTCCCTTTCTCTCCGCCCCTTCCCTGCTCACGCCCTGTGTGTCTCTATCTCTTAAATATAAATAAACATTAAAAAAATTTAAAGAAATGTATCCTAAGTAGATGTTTGGCAATGCATAAAAAAAAAACTTAAAAGATCAGTGACATGCCTCAACCCCAAGGAGCAGCTGGAAATACATATACAACTTAAAACTTCGGGGAATAGAAAAGCGATCCCTCTGAGATTTTATTTACACACACACACCACACACACGCAAACACACACACACCACACGTGCGTGCGTGCAAGTCAACAGCTTGGAGACAATTGCCGATCAATTTTTCCTGCCATCTTGGGGAAGTTAATGTCACCTTTCTCTCGTGGCCTCCCGTTTCCACTCTGCATAATTGGGAGAATAATTATATCCACGTTGCTGTCACAAGGGCGAAATGCAGTATAAATAATAATCATGTTAGCCTCCCGTGTTGTTCTTACTACCCCACTGTAATTGTTATTTATGAGGAATTGTTATTTCTTTCGCAGTGCTACAATCTGCTCCGTGTGGTTACCCGTAGAAAATTAAGAAGGTGACACACAGGAGAGATGTTTCTGTGTAGACACGCTATTGCCAGCTTTTTGGACATCGTCCTTCTACCTCGGTATGTGGTTCATCTCCCTGGACCCAAGAGTGATTTCTGAGTGACGGTCGTGGTTGGATAAGGCTGAACTTTCCCTATTGTTTAGGGCTCAGATACCCGAATGGTCGCCACGCTGTAGAGCGTCATGCGGCTAGCCGACGGATCTAAACGTCCCCTGATGGACACGACAGGGATCCGGGCATTCCCTTGACAGGAGCAGACGAAGGTCTCACGGGTCAAAGAAATGTGCCCCGTTTCCAGCCACAAGCTCCCAGTGTGAATGTGTCATTCACCAGCTACGACCCTGCCCTTTCCCAGCTGTGTGACCTTGAGTTTGTGTACCTGACATGGGGACGTTTGCGATGATGCCCCGACCTCTTCCCGGGACAGTGAGACAGATCCAGAAGAACACCACTGGGGAAGCTCTTTTGCAGATCACCCAGGGCTATGGGAATGTGACTTATTGCGATCCACTTTGCCCACGGGGTTCTGGTTCTAACTTGGGCTACTTGGGGTCTGTCTGTTGTGGGGGTTACTGCTCCAGACCCACAGCATCCATCATCTGTCGACTTACACGTGCTGTGCAAGTTCGATTCTGGAACCCTGTGTTTGGTTCTCATGTTGCGATGAACCTGCCAGCCCATGTGCTTGTGACCGTTAAGCAGGGACCTTTAACTGAATCGTTCCCACAACCCATAGGCGTGCGGCTTGCCTCTAATTGATGGGGAAGCATTCTCTGGGAAATCGAATAAACATTGCTCTATTGCAGCTGAAATTGCGTGTGAGAAAAAGTAATCCGGGGGAGGGAGAGAGTGTGCCGAGCAAAGAAGTCGCCGGAGTTAAACAGACCGTGAACTGCGGGGCGTGGGGTTCGAATAACGAGCGGTGTGGACCGACCCCCGGCCCCATGGAAAAATCCCGGATGGCGTCCGTTATATAATTGCTCACTGTTTTAATTGCAACTGTGTTCTCGTGTCCCTCGCAGACATGCCCCAGTGGTGACCATGCGCCCCCCCCTCCCCACCACAACGTCCCCCTCCCCGGAGGCTCCCCCGAGAAGCACACAGCTCGTGTGGGTGTCATCCTCCTCCCGACTGACTAGCCCACAGCGTGTGTGTGTGTGTGTTTGGTATAATTTTGGATCCCGATTCACGTGCTGTGTGTGGGATGCAGACGTGTGAGGCTCGGTGGCCTTTCCTCCTGGGGACGGGGGCGGGGCGGGGGTCATCCGGGGACCCCCGTCCTGGAATGTGGTCATCCCGCTGATTTCACCCGCTCCTGCCTGGGGCGCGGTGGTGCTTCAGCCATTTGTCGGCAATGTCTGCCCACTGCGTTACCAAGGGGGTTGGTCCGTGTGTGTCTGTGTGCGGGCTGTGTCCCACCGGGGACACATGGGGCTCAGCGCAGGGCCTTGCACACTGACACACAGCATCTCACGAGACTGTCTAGGTGCCCAGCTCCACGGCATCCCTTCTGGATGCGTTTGCACGGCTGACAGGGTGTAAGGCAGGCTCTGTAAACCTTTCTTCATTGTCTCCAACAAGGTTCCTTATCTTGAAAATGGGCCTCCTATACTCTCCCTCCGCCCCCCCCCACACACTCCTCCTCCCCTACCTCCTCCCCCTCCTCCTCCTCCTGCATTGGATGCTGGAAACATGCCAGTCTGGGTGTTGCAAGATCACTCCCAGCCTCAACGCCAGTTTTAACTACAGGAGAGAAAAAAAAACAAAAGCACACTCTGGGCAACCCTAATCCTCCCCCAACCGCCCCAGAACACAGCGCATCAGACAGTCTGGCCCCCCTCGGGCTTCCAGAGGTTCCTGGGGACGAGGAGTCTGCGTTTTTCGATGCCTTAACCCTGAACGGTCTGGACGGGGTTGACTAGCACAGGAACAGCCCTTGGGTGGGAGGGGGCGCGCGGCTCCGCGAGGCCGGCGGGACCCACCTCCCCCTGCCCGCCCTGATTCCCAAGCACACATCCCAGTGCCCGCAGACGCATAAATTGGCAGCCTGTTTAATCTGGGTGTTTTTCCTCACACGTTCTTTTTGCGGACCAGCGTTCAAAGGGAGGCATTTTTTTTTTTTTTTCTCTCTCTCTCTCTCTCTTTCTCTCGCTAACAAGCTATTTATTTAAGTCACAAAGTTGCTCGGCGGCGGCACGCCTGCTGGAGGGCTGAGCTCCATGTCCGTCCCATCCGTCGCTGTCCTGTGGGGCAGGGGCGCGGGGACTGGAAGGCAAGCCCCCTTCCTGCGCTTTGGAAGCCCTGGGAAGGCTGGGGAGCCGGCGGCGGAGGGGGGGCGGGGTGCAGGCAGGGCGAACAGGGCGCACCAACCTTGCGACCTGCTTTCAGTTGTTTGAGTCGCTCGTCGGAGGGGTTCCTCGGCGGCCCGTGGGGACGGGCCCCCCCGCAAGGCGCTCGGCGCTGCGCTCAGCCGCGCGGGGCTGCCCGGGATCGGGGGGCGGGGGTCGGGGGTGCTGCGCCCTGCGAGCAGGGCCGGGATCGGGGCACCGCGCGGCACTCCCCGGGCCCCCAGCCAGCTCGCTCCCACGCGGCGCAGGTGCGTCCCCCCAAGGCTGGAGCGCCCCGCGCCCTCGGACCCCGGGCGCGGGCGGGACCTGCGGGCGCCCCGCGGGGAGTCTGGGCGCAGCGCCCACCTCGGGGTGGGGGTGGGCCACCGTCCCGCGCCCCGCGCCCCGCGCCCCGGGAAGTTGAGGCTCCGCGCCCGCCCGCGCGCACTCACCGGCTCTCCGCGCTCCGTCCCTGAAGGTCACGGCCCGGCGGCGGGCGCGCGGCCCCCATGCCCGGGGCGGGGCGCCCTGGGCGCCGCGGGGCTCAGATGCCGTGGTCGCAGTCCACATCGCGGCAGATGTACCAGAGTATCACGTACAGGATGAGCAGGATTGCGAAGATGAACAGGGCCACCAGGATCGCCTTGGTCACCGGCGAGATAAGCGACTGCATGGCCCCGGCGGGGCGCGCGGGCGGGCGGGGGGCGCGCGGGGGCGCGGGGCGCGGCGCTCACGACCCCCGAGCGCGCCCGGAGCCCCGCGCCGGCCCCGCGCCGCATCCGCAGTGCTCCGTGCCGGGGGACGGGCGCCCGCGCTCGGCCGCGCTGCTGGCTCACCGGGCCCGGCGGCCGCGGGGCTGGGCGGGCGGCGCGGGGGGCGCGGGCGGCGGGCGGGCGGGGGCGGCGGCCATGGGCGAGGACGCGGGCGCGGGCGGGGAGGCGGCAGGCGGCGCGCCCGCCAAGTCCCCGCGAACTTGGGCGGCGGCGGCGGCGAGGCGGCGGGCGCGCGGTGACAGGTGTAAGCCCGGCCCCGCGGGGCGCAGCGCGCGGCCGAACGCGGGCGGCGGGGGGCGCGGGGGCGAGCGCGGGGCGGGGACCGGGAGGGGGAGGAGGGAGGCGAGGCTGCGGCGCGGGGCTCCTGCGCGCGACCCCTGCGCCCCCCGCGCCGGCCTGGGGGGCCCCGGCGCCATGGCGCGCTTGGCTGGCTCCCGCGTCCCTCTCCCCGCGCCGCCCCTGCTCGTGGGCGGGGGCGGGGGTCCCCCGCCTTCGTCTTTCCGGAGCCCCCTCCCCGCGCGCCGCGGCTGGCGCGCTGCGCTGTCATTACAGAGGAAGGGCCGGGTTGGGGAGGGGGGTTGCGGGTGGGCCGGCGCACCCCTCCTTTCTTCTCTTTCCTGGGGAGGGGGCTGCGCTTTTGCGTCCAAGTGCCTGCTGACGCCGGGCAGGAGGGGGTGCGAGGGTCTCGGGGCCCAGGAGCAAGCAGGCGGACTGCAGACCCAGACAGACGCAGGGCTTACATAAGGGGAAGGGGGCTCCCTGTTGCGGTGTAAACAGACGAGGAGCCCAGCAGGTGGACCCCCTGGCGCAGGGGTCCCTCCCGGGTCCTGGGGCTTCCCAGCGAGCCCCCTCCCCCCCACCGTAAACAGGTGTCCCCCACCTTGCTTCCTGGGTCGCGGGGACGTGGGGAGGGACCTTGCCCTCGCCTGTTTCTCTCGCGAGCTCTGTCTCTGTCTCTGTCTCTCTCTCTCTCTCTCTCACACACACACACACACACACACACACGTGTCCTGCCGCCTGGGCTGCATTTAGGACTGATGCCTGGTGGGCAGGTGCCCAGGACAGTCAGTACACAAAGGAGACTCTGGGAGCCCCCCAAAGGCTGATACAGAATTCCTGGCCAAAGCGGAGGTTCCCACCCAGCTGGGCGTCCGGAAGGCTCAGGGTCCCCAGATGCAGCAACTTGGGCGCACCCCCTGCGGCCTGGTCGGGGAACCCGTGCCAGGCCAGCAGCAGAAGAACCCAACAGCCTTACCGCCCAGACCCGAGGCCCCGCGGCCATTCTTGTCTCCAGCGCACTGGGCCCCCCACACCGGCGACCAGGGGCTGGGCCACCGGCTTTGACCCAACTTGTCCTGTGCAACCAGTGAGCCGTGGCAGAAAGGCAGGCATCGACCCCGTCCCCGATTCCCCTCCGAGACCCCCAGGGGCTCCAGCGTCCTGTGCATGAGCCCAGGACTCCCTCCAGGTCCGCAGGCATCATCCTTGACCTTCAGAGCCGAGCTCCAAGAAGGCACGAGGCCGGGAGACAGCAGCCCCGCAGACGGGGGCCCAGTGAGGGTACGCGTGTCCTGCTGTAGGGGCTGCGGCCCAGAGACTGCTCTCCTCTCCCCCGCACCCAGCGTGCCGGGAAGGGGGGTCCACGTTCCCAATGGGGGCACCAGCAGCTCCCCACAGCCACAAGGGCACCTGCAGGGGGCTTTTCTTGGTCTCTGCAGTCTGCGACCGGGGTCGCGTGCAGAAACGGGGCTGAAGGCAGGTCCTTGCGAGTTCAAGGAGCCAGCCCAGCCGCACGCAGAGTCAGGGGGGTTGCTTTGCCATAAATACATACACACACACCCGCAGGAAGGGGTTGGGATCGGCCACGACCCGTCTGCTTGGGCCGCGGTGCTCTGCCTTCGCCCAGAGTCCCAGCTTCTGGTTTTGAGGGGAACCTCGATTACCAGCCGTACGTGTCCGCTGGTGGAAGGAAGAAGGGGAAAAAGGCGCACACAGACCCACACGCACACGCAGAGACCCACACGCATGGTTTCTCCGCGTCACGGGTCCGCTAGGGAGGACACCCAGAGTTTCTGAGCTTGTGCATTAAACTGGGTGCCGTGCGCAGGATCTGCGAGGGGCCCCCGACGGAGACCAAGAAGGTCCAGACCAAGAAGGAATACGTCGGGGGGAGAAAACCTTTCCCAGGCGTCCCAGGAAGTGCATCAGAGTCCCTTAGCTGGCCCAGTGGGATTGGATCCCCGATGTCAGGGGATGAAGTCCAGGCACGCCCCCCGTTTTGCAGACCTGAGTCAGTGTGCCTGTTCTGGTTCCTGTGCTTCCTGTAAGCCCATCCCCCCTCCCCCACCCCCGAGCAGCCTTGCCAGGGAAGGAGAGCCGTGACCCCCGTCCCCTCCCCGCCTTGAAATGCACGACCTAGCCCGAGGTCTGCCAGCCTCGGACCCAGCTGGCCCCGGACCACGTGCTTCCCAATGCTTACACGCTCCCAGGCTCCTGGGTCACACGCCTGGCTTCGTCGGAAAGCCTCCGTCGCTTGGGGGCTCCTTGTGAGCCCCCACTTTTCATGCCATTTCTAACCCGGTGCCTGTTGTCCCCGTGCTATGCAATCGTGTACCGGGATACACATTTGGTCTTGATGTGCGTGCATCAGGGACTTCCGGACCCCCGTCCTGCACTCAGGCGGTATCTCAGGGCCGTGGCTTTGTCCGGGGTGCGTGGTTGGTCCTTAAAGCAGAGATCAGGAGCCCCCAGGGTTCTGCCTGCGGCTCAACACTGCTCTGTGTGCCCTCGCTGGAGGCCTCCGGACAGGCATGGGGGGGGGGGGTCTGTGGATCCCCTGGTCCCCTCGTGAGCCCGTGCACCCGTGGGTGGCTGCAGCCTTTGTGTGCAAAGCAACCCGCGAATCCAGCTCAGATGCTGTGGGGTGCCTCCAACTTTACAAAGTAGGATTGACGTGCCTTCACGGAAACGTTTCCGAGAGTACAGATCACCGGCCAGTTGAGGATGGGAGAGGCGATTTGGGAGACACAACCTGCAGGCGTGACCCGTGGGGAGAACCCCAGAGTACGGCTCAGGTGTCGGGGGGTGCAGACGGTCAGGGACGGGGGCACAGGGGGCCGGGAGGTGGCCCGTGCACTTTCCTTTGTGTTGCAAGGGAAGAAATAAATGTTCTTGATCAAGGAAAGTGAGCAAAGATGGTCTGTTTACGGGAGACAAGAAGCATGAGGCTGATGGGCTGGTTTTCACGTTAGGGAACAGTTTCATTTAGAAACGTTTGGACGAGGGGGCCCTGGGGTTTGGGCCAGGCATGTGGGGGCGGGGGGGGGGCAGGGAAGGTCCCCTAGGGACCAAAGTCTCCTACGTGACCCGTGACAAGAGTCCCACGATGTCTCCACGACCGATTCTCTTGGCCGAGCGCCTATCAGCCGCGGGCCGGCCAGACCTTGGTGTGGACCCCCGGCCAATGACCACAGGCACGTCGGCAAACCGAAGAGAGTGTGGTTTCCTGAATGTATTTCGCGTCTCCGGGCGAATCCTAGAGCGAGTTGGGACAGGTCCAGCGTTTTATACAGCAGCCTGCACATCTTTCTGAGTGTTTTTGGACCGTATCCTCCCTGGCTTGCCTCGATGGCCTAACGTAAGCCAACAGCTTGCCTTTGAACGCTAAAACCTGTATGTATCAATATATATTTTATCATCGGAGGAAGCGTGCCCAAATCCTGCACAATGCAGTCGATTGCCTTTGATCTTGCAGACCTGGGCCCCCCCCCCCCCCCCGCCTCCGGGGTCTCCAGGCCGTGGCAGGCAACCAAAGGCCACGAAGGGAAATCGGTGCTTTGCCCACTAGTGGGACAGGACGCGAATGTGCAGAGAGGATGTGGCCTTGGCTGTTCCGGGCCCACGCGGGTCCCTTCCCTGTCTGGGCTTGAAGACGTGCCTTCTTGTTGGTTACTCAGATCAGTTCCAACTCGACACGGGGCAACCCAGTGACGACAGCCAAGGTTTCATGGAGACGCTTTTGTTAATTTAACTTCCTGTTCCTGGGGCGCCCGGGTGGCTCAGTAGGTTGAGCATCCGACTTCGGCTCAGGTCACGATCTCACGGTTCATGAGTTCAACCCCTGCATCAGGCTCTGCGCTGACAGCTCAGAGCCTGGAGCCTGCTTGGGATTCTGCGTCTTCCTCTGTCTCTACCCCTGCCCTGCTCGTGCTCTCTCCCTCTCTCTCTTTCTATCTCTCTTTGTCAAAAATAAACACCGTCGTGGTGGCCCCAGGACCTTGGTTGTATAGTCTATATTGTCTCTGTTGGCATGTGTCTTTTTTTCATTTTATTTTGTTAAGTTTCATTATTTATTTTGAGAGAGACAGAGACAGGGTGAGCCGCGGAGGGGCAGACGGAGAGGGAGAGAATCCCAAGCAGGCTCCACACCGTCAGCACAGAGCCCGACACAGGGCTCGAACTCCTGAACCTCGAGATCATGACCGGAGCCGAAACCAAGAGTCTGTCGCTTCGCCAGCTGAGCCATCCAGGCGCCCCTGGGCTACGTCTCTTTGCGGCTTTGGGAAGTCAGAGCAAAAAGGGCGGGGGGGGGGGGGGGAACACGCAGGCCTGGGGAAGCAGGGGCTCAGGCCGAAAATGCTGCCTCGATGACCCTCCTGGGGTGTTTCCTGTGTGTGAAAATAGTTCACGTGAAGCCGGTGCGTTTGACGTGCAGCATCCTTCTCCCCCTTGTCCAAGCGGAGAGCTGGCGGAGGGCCGGGGGGTCCGCAGGACAGACTCACCTCTGGGCTTTGAACCCTGGGGCACAGTTCTGGAACCAATCCCGAGCCCCTAGATAATCAAGTTCTAGTTCTGCAAAGGTGTGGATGTGGGTCAGACGGATGTGGTCGCCTTCCACACGAAATCTAGCCTGGGGGCGGGCGTGCAAGGCAGACTTGGGGGGTCCCTCGCGGGGTGCGTTAGAAAACGCATCCGGGCAAGTGTTGGGTGTTCTCCATCGTGTCCAGGGTGCATCGACGTGCTCTTGGCGGGTTGTTTGGGGCTTTGTTTGTTTGTTGTTTTTTTTTACGATGGCTGTCCCCCCCGGAGGGAGTCCCCGTCCGGCCGGTTGGCAATGTCCCCCGTCCCTTGGTTTCCTGCGGGGAAGGGAAGGATGGGAGGGAGGGGCGCCGCGGTCATCAGCGGGAGGGCTTGGCCGGGACACAGACCCGGGATGAGGGTCTCCGTGGACGACGCCGATGCCCAGGGAGCGCTGAGCGCTGTGCGCCTGTCGCACGGCTCCACCTAGTGGCCGCGCGGGGGACGTGGCCGCCCGCCTCTCACGCCCGGTCCCCCGGGGGCTGTCGGAGGCCCTGTTGCAAGACCGGCGCCCGTCGCCCGCGCACCTGCTCTGGGTGGCTGTGCCCGGAGCGCACCTGCAGAGGCGGGAAGCCACGACGATCACAACAATAATAATGGGCGTTCTGACGTGTCCACGAGTGAATTAACACACAATCGCCATGGTTACGTTTCCTTCTGCCTCCTTCCCTCCCTCCTTCCCCCTCCCCCCTCCCTCCCTCCTTCCATCCCCCTTCTCCTTCCCTCTTTCCTTCCTTCTTTCTTTCCTTCCATCCATCCATCTTCCTTCCTTCCTTCCTCCTTCCCTCCCTCCTTCCCCCCCTCCCCCCCTCCCTCCTTCCTTCCCCCCTTCCTTCCTTCCTTCCTTCCCTCCCCTTCCTTCCTCAATGCCCCTCAAAGGGCCTGCACTCGCCCTCAGGACATCTCCAAATGGCTTGCTCTCTCGCAGGCTGCACCCGCATCCACCTGTCCACTCTCTGGAACTCAGCTCCTGCCCTCGCTGTCCCCACACCGTCTGTTTTCCGACACTCGGCTGGAATTTACGTCTTAGGACACCCACTTCCCAGACAGACGGGGACCCCGTGATGGGAGGTTTCCCGAGGGCTCGTGCTGTGATCCTCACCCAGCTTTCCCGGCCCCACAGCGTCCTTCGCGACCCTGTGCTTCTGCGGGAGTGCGGGCCCCGCCTCTTGGGGGGCGCGGTCCTTCCTGTTTGCTCAGTTAGCCGGGGTGGGGGCGTGCTGTGTCCCCGCAGCGTCCCGTGCCCTCAGAACCCCCACTTTGCATTCTGCCCCTCGCCGTGCAAAGTCGGGCCCTTGTCCCCCCCTGGCCAGTCTGCCGGGGTCGCCTGCAGCCCGAGATACAGGCGTGTGCACGACTTTTCCGTGCGCTGTGCACGTGGGGAGGTGTACAGGGAAGGCGATCCCCGAGACGTCGGGTTTGCAGCAAGGAAGGGGTCGGGACGGATCACACAGATATGATGTCGGCGGCAGGGGAACATAGGCCCGTCCACGGACACCAGAACGGGGCAAAACCCAGCCCCTGAGTCGGGACGTTGTCCTAGGACAAGGCCACCGGGCTGTGGGCTCACTTCCACAGCGGCTACAGACCGGCCGGGGGCCTGGCAGCCAGTGGCTTTGTCCGTGGGGCCTGGAAAGACACAGACGGGAGGGACGCGGCCACAAGCCCAGGGATGCCTGGGGCCCCAGAAGCTGGAAGAGGCAGGAAGGACCCTCCCCTGGAGCCTCTGGAGGGAGCACAGCCCTGCCCCTCCTGGAACTCAGTGTTCCTGTCCCTCCTGGATCTCAGTGGTCTTGACCCTCCTGGATCTCAGTGCTCCTGCCCTGCTGGCTTCGTTTTAAAAACACTGGAAGGACACCGGTCTCTTGCTCAGTGCACAGCAAATGCTACCTTGCTCACATGCAAGGAATACTGACCTGTGAAGGTGAGAGCTCTCCAAGGGGCCCAGACACCTCGGGAAGCCAGCGAGAAAGTGTTGTTGGAAAAGAGAATCCTGTTGGGGCGCCGGGGTGGCTCAGTCGGCTGGGTGTCCAGCTTCGGCTCAGGTCGTGCTCTCAGTGTTCATGGGTTCGAGCCCCGCGTGGGGCTCTGGGCTGACAGCTGGGAGCCTGGAGCCTGCTTTGGATTCTGTGTCTCCCTCTCTCTCTGCCCCTCCCCCGCTCATGCTCTCTCTCTCTCTCTCTCTCTCTCTCTCTCAAAGTAAACAAACATTAAAAAAAAGAAGAAGAAAACAGAACCCGCCAGATCGACGTACCTCCGACCGTAGCCGACCCCCCTCCTCTCTGGACCTGTGCAATGCAGCAACCTACCTCCATTTTCCCCAGCTGATCTGCAACAATTTAGGAAGATAACTCTCTCCAGGACGCCTTCTTTAAATATTTAATTGGTTTTCTGAACAAACGGGACAATCTGCTACTTGGAAGGAAAATAAGAAGGAGAAGCTGATTCTTCGTGCATTTATGTCTCTCATAAATACTTTCCCGGGGGCAGGTAATGTTCCCTTTTTATATTAAACATATAAAGAAAACCTCGGCTTCCCATTAGCCTCTGGAAATTCCGTAGTGGTTTCCATTATATTAAAAACACAGACTTTGAAGAGACACGTGCAGGGATGAAGACAGGGGTCTGTGGTTTAGTTTGCCAGTGGCCAGACTACATTGATTGAATTTTATTTTCATTTTCTTCTTCTTCTTATTTTTTTTTATTTTAGAGAGTGTGTGTGAGCAGGGGAGGGGCAGGGGAGGGGGTCTTAAGCAGGCTTCATGCTCCGTATGGAGCCCAGCTCAGGACTCGAACCCACACACCGTGAGCTCATGACCTGAGCTGAAATCAAGAGTTGGTCAGTCAACTGACTGAGACACCCAGATGCCCCGAATTTTATTTTCTTTTATTTTTAGTTTTTTAAATTTTTTTTAATGTTTATTTATTTTTGAGAGAGAGAGAGAGAGAGAGCCAATGGGGGAGGGGCAGAGAGAGAGGGAGACCCAGAATCCGAGGCAGGCTCCAGGCTCCGAGCTGTCAGCACAGAGCCCGACGTGGGGCTCGAACCCACACCCACAAACTGTGAGACAATGACCTGAGCTAAAGTTAGATGCTTCACAGACCGAGCCACCCAGACGTCCTTTCTATATTTAACTTTTTTTTTTTCAACGTTTATTTATTTTTGGGACAGAGAGAGAGACAGAGCATGAACGGGGGAGGGTCAGAGAGAGAGGGAGACACAGAATCCGAAACAGGCTCCAGGCTCTGAGCTGTCAGCACAGAGCCCGATGCGGGGCTCGAACTCCCGGACCGCGAGATCATGACCTGGCTGAAGTCGGACGCTTAACCGACTGCGCCACCCAGACGTCCTTTCTATATTTAACTTTTTAAAAAATATTTTTAATGTTTATTTCTGAGAGAGAAAGAGAGACAGAGCACGAGCGGGGAAGGGGCAGAGAGAGGGGGAGACACAGAAACCAAAGCAGGCTCCAGGCTCCGAGCCATCAGCACAGAGCCCGACGCGGGGCTCGAACCCACGAACCGCGAGATCATGACCTGAGCCGAAGTCGGACGCCCAACCGACTGAGCTAGTCAAGTACCCCATGAATTTTATCTTTAAGGTAGTTAAGTAATATATTAAGTAAGTAGTGAAATCCGTAGTCAGCACTGGCTTTGGGCCCTCGAGGGTGTAGCCCGCTGGGAAGGGAACACAGCTAAACAGGGCACCTGTCCCAGGGGCGGCTCACACCCGGGAGACTTCGCAGAAGGCCCACATGCCATCCGTCGGGAACGAGGCTGTGGCTGTGACCTTTCCAGGAGAAGCACGTATGCAGGACGCTGGACAAGGACCACACACCCAGGTAGACGATTTGAGGATCCGCTTGTGAGTCAACGTTGTTGCTGCCTGCATCCCCCTTGACCACCACGATGGTCTCCTGCCCTCGGGCGCTTGTTGGCTGAGACTCTCTGCCCCACAAGGCAGGCTCTGAAAGGGAAAGAGTGCTTTCTCCCTCACTTGGCTTTCGGACCCTCATTCTTTCCCTGACAGCCGCTTGCATAGCAACAACTTCAGATTTGCTCTCAGACAATCAGTGAGTTAATCTCACCCCTGTTATCTGTGGTCCATAAATTAATAAATACTGATAGATGTTTGGATAGATAGATAAATAAAATTGATAGGTGGATAGATAGATAGATAGATAGATAGATAGATATGATGGATGGATAGATACATAGATGATAGATATGATGGATGGATGGATAGATACAGAAATGGGTGATGCATACAGAGATAGATGATAGATAAATGGATAGATAGATAGATAGATGGAAAGATAGAGACAGATATATAGGATGGATAGATAGATAATAGATAGATATGATGGATGGATAGATACATAGATGATAGATATGATGGATGGATGGATAGATACAGAAATGGGTGATGCATACAGAGATAGATGATAGATAAATGGATAGATAGATAGATAGATGGAAAGATAGAGACAGATATATAGGATGGATAGATAGATAATAGATAGATATGATGGATGGATAGATACATAGATGATAGATATGATGGATGGATGGATAGATACAGAAATGGGTGATGCATACAGAGATAGATGATAGATAAATGGATAGATAGATAGATAGATAGATAGAAAGAAAGATAGAGACAGATATATAGGATGGATAGATAGATAGTAGATAGATATGGTGGATGGATAGATAGATAGATAGATAGATAGATAGATATGATGGACGGACGGATGGATAAATAGACAGATAGATAGAGACAGATACATAGGATAGATAGATAGATAGATGAGTGTTGGACTGCCATGGTTTGTCTGTCCCCACCAGTATCTTGTTGGCCTCTCATGGTTTGTTATGAGCGTTGAGTATCAACGTTCTCTGGGTGCAGTGTTGGTACCCCACTAGCCGTGCCTGGCTCATGAACAGCGTGGACACAGGCATCTGGAGGCCTGGCCCTAAGAAGGAAAGTTTTGTCTGTAGCCTCTCGTTTGGCCAATATTTCACCGTTGCTGTCCTGCCTGGCAATTAAGCCCCAGCGACAGTCTCCTCGGGACACTGGTTGTAAACTGAGTCTCATTCCCAAATTTCACACATCCCACCCCCGGGGACTTGCCGAAGCATCCTGTAGCTGAAATGAGCCCCCCCCCCCCCGCCCACTGTATTCATTTGTAAGCATTCGTTTATTTTATTTTTTACATTTATTTATTCTTAAGAGAGAGACGGACGGAGAGAAAGGGAGACACAGAATCCCAAGCAGGTTCCTCCCTGTCAGCCAGAGCCTGGCGTGGGGCTCGATCTCGGGAACCGTGAGATCACGAACTGAGCCAAAATCAAGAGTCGACACTGAACCGACTGAGCCGCCCAGACGCCCGGTCCCTTGGAAGCATTTGAACGAACAATCACATCTTTGAGTTGGTCAAACGTCTCAGCTTCTGGAAAGGTGGGAGAGCCCAGGGGAAACCAGGTTGGAAGGACGCCCTGGGGTATCTCAGGATGAAGGACGTGGTGAACTGAAGTAGGGAAACCAGAAACGGCTTCCATGAGGAGGTGGCTCCTGGGCGTGACCGGAAGAGTCCCCTCAAATTCACCGCGTGTGCCCCTCGGGTCCCCATGAGACCGTGCAGCACGCCCAGACCTGGGGGAGGCAACCTCCCTCCCGGCTGCTTGGAGAGTCTGGAGGTCAGCCTTGGGGGCTCAACAGATAGGACAGTCCACTCCTAACCGGACGGAGCCCCGCACAGCCCAGCCCTGGGGATGTGGCTTAAAACGCTTAAAACGATGGGAATGTATGATCTCGAATTTCCGGAGGCCAGAAGGACGGGCCGGGTGTTGCGAGGTTAAAATCCGCGTGTTGATGGCGCCATTGCTGGTGAAGACAGCGTTCCACGCCCTGTGCAGGGTCCAGAAGCCACCCGCCTTCCTTGGCTGGCGGATCCTTGGGCTGTCTTCACAGTGCCCTGGGGAGACTGGGGTGAGGACTGGGGGCCTCCTGGGCAGCAAGGGCACCGTCCGCATAGGACGGGAAAGGCTCGCTCAGTATCCACAGTGGGATCCCGGTGGAGAGGCTCCCCTTAGGAAGCTGGCTGCCAGCGGTATCCCGGGATTCCTCCCACGGGCAAATCAGAGCGGGACCTTCTTTTTCCATCCA
This sequence comes from Leopardus geoffroyi, assembly GCF_018350155.1. Lineage (NCBI taxonomy): Eukaryota > Metazoa > Chordata > Mammalia > Carnivora > Felidae > Leopardus > Leopardus geoffroyi. Next base: position 1,450,614 of record NC_059343.1, read on the forward strand.
CCATTTTACTTGTTTGGTTTTCCTGGTTGTCTGCAGTGAGCAGAGACCACTTTCGTGATGGGAAAGCAAACTTTGGACTTGAAGGCTACAGGGAAGTGTGTTACCGATGAGGACGTGACCAATGGGCTGCGTCACAGCCCAAGCCGGGGGCAGGGAGATGGAGAGATGGGCATCTGGGGGCAGGAGGGAGCTCCCGGGGACTGCCCGTGGCCTTGCTCTGCTCACCTTTGACCCCCCTACACGGCACACTCTGGGGCCGTCCCCCGCGAAGATGCCTTTCCTCCCACCCCCCTTACTTAGGTTGAACAAGTTGTTTGCATCAACCTTAGCAGTTGTGTTATTGTGATAAAGGTTTCACTTTTTCAGTCTACCACAGGTGTCTGAAACTCTGCCCATGGACTCCTGCAAATCATCTCTGCCACCTCCTTGATGAGCTCTGCTCTGAATCAGCGTTCAGGACCCCCAGAGCGGGACCCCCAAAGTCTGGGGGACCAAGTAGGTGTGACAGGTGCCGACGAAGGATGATGTGATCAGATGAGGTCCAGCGGTGGCCCGGAGAAGTGGCCCAGGTGTGTTCCTTGAGGAGGGGACAGGGTTTCAGCTTCAGCAAATGGAACAGAAGCGACCTGGGGCGTGGATAGAAGCCGAGAGTCATCTGTGTGTGTTTGTCCAGCTGCTTCTCCGCCGTGAGGGCGTGACAGCAGGACCTGTCCGCGGGAATGCCAGCAGCATTCATCACAGACCAGGAAATCATTCAAGACCTCGACTCGCCTGACAGGGTGTTGCGGGTGAACTGCGGGAGCCAAGCCTACCGAGACTTTCGTCCTGATTACGACTGTTTGAGGGTGTTTATCAGACACAGACAAGGACAAAGTGGGTGTTGCTCTCCAGGCGAGACGCTCGTGGCATCTCAAACTGCGTGATTGTTTTGAAGGCAGAAGCAGGCTTCAGAGGTTTCCTTGGTGATGTTTCCAAAGTCTGTGCTTGCAACCAGGATATCCTGGTGGTGAGCCTGCCTCAGTTTACCTTCCTGACCCCCCGGCATGAATTTCACAGCCTTCAAGCACCCGCACCAACCTTCCTTTCTTGGGGGACTGGTTTCTGCTTGGTGCAATCTGAAGACTTCCCAGCGCCTCCTTTCCTAGGTCTGAAATGAAGGAGACAGGCTTCCTCAGCCTCTCTGCTGTGTTGGGGGACAGCCCATCCTGGGTGTGAGGTGAGTGACCCACCTGCAGGCACCATTTCTCCTGAGTCCAGCTGGTCTGCTTCGGACTGTTGTGCTTTCTAAGTGACAGGAAAGGATACACAGCAACAAGCACAGGGATGGGTGGCTGGGTGGATGGATGGATGTTTGGCTGGATGGATGGGGGAGGATGGATAGATAGATAGATACATAGATAGATAGATAGATAGATATGATGGGTGGGTGGATGGGTGGATGGGTGGATGGATGGATGGAAAGATGGATGGATAGATAGATAGATAGATAGATATAATGGATGGATGGATGGATGGATGGATAGATGGATAGACAGATAGATAGATATAATGGATAGATGGATGGAAAGATGGATAGATAGATAGATAGATAGATAGATAGATAGATAGATAGATATGATGGATGGATGGATGGATAGATATATTGATAGATAGATGATAGATACATAGATACATAGATATGATGGATGGATGGATGGATGGATGGATAGATGGATAGACAGATAGATAGATATAATAGATAGATGGATGGAAAGATGGATAGATAGATAGATAGATAGATAGATAGATAGATAGATAGATATGATGGGTGGGTGGATAGATAGATAGACATGATGGATGGATGGATGGATGTTTGAGTAGATAAGTCTGTGGGTGGGTAGACGGGTAGATGGATGGATGTTTGAGTTGCTACATGTTTGAGTGGATGGATGGATGGATGGATGGATGGATGTTTGAGACTGGCTGGAGAGCTGAGTGGGTTGGTGAATACATGGAGAGATGGATGGATAGATAGATAGATAGATAGACAGACATGATGGATGGATGGGTAGATGGATGGATGGATGGATAGATAGATAGACTGATAGATAGATAGATAGATATGATGGATGGATGGATGGATGGATGGATGTTTGAGTGGATGCATGGATAGACACATAGAGAAAGGTACGTTTACGAAAAACACAGCTAAGACTTCCTGTCTGGGTCAGAAAGGGAGAATTACATCCCCAGCCCTCTGTCATTTGAGTCAGATGGGCCCTCCTCCCAGTGTCCTGGAGTCCAGAGAAAATCCCAATGCAGACGAAGACTTGCCCTGGGCATTGAGTGCAGCTGCCTCTTCTGCACTACGACCTTTCCCAAATCCTCACACGGCCCCAGGTCTCCCCTCCCTCCTTTATCAACCAGCATCTCCAAAGCTTCTCCTTCACTGTGATGTGTGGTTCTCCAGCACCCAGCCGGGAAAACCAAGCTTGTCAGGGCCATGCTGAAAACCCCAGAACTGGCTCGGCTTCCTCTGTTGGGGCTGTTTGTGGGAACCCCCACTCCACAAATTCCTTCCCTCGTCATTCTGTCTTCTCCCTCCTGCCCAGTGAGCTGCCTGGTCAGCAGCAGCCCTCCCGGACACAGGAGCCCTTGTCTGGGGCCTGCTGAGTACGTGCTGTCTCCTGAGTGGGAGTCCAGCCGGGCACAGATGACTGCAGGGCATTCTTTCAAAAGTCACTCAAATTCCTGGCCCTTTTCATCCTGTCTGCAAGCATATTCACGCATTCCCTCTGCCCCATTGCACACACCCCTGCTTGCCCTTATGACGGCCCCGGTGGGAAGGCTCTCTATCTGCCCACGGGGTAGCAGGAGACACGCCCCCCTCGACAGGACTGGTCAGGGGGTTCGGTGTGACCTAGAAGCCAGATAATTGATGGTTGGGGCCACAGCCAGCTGATTCTTGGAGTGACTGGTGGGAAAGCTGAGGTTGACCCAAGTCAGGAAGGACAGGACAGTCGGGGAGTGGATGCGATGGTCCTGCCCCAGTAGGTGGCATTTTCATGGCCTGGTTCTCCTGGAGAACTCTGGTTCTTCTCCCTTTCTTGGTGGGCAATGAGATGTATTTGCCCCCAGCCGGTCTCCAGGGCATCACCCCCACACCACACTGAGAAAGACACTACATGGGGGCACCCGGGTGGCTCAGTTGGTTAAGCATCCAACTCTTGATGTGAACTCAGTTCTTGATCTCAGGGTTGTGAGTTCAAAGCCCATGTTGGGCTTTGTGCTGGGCATGAAACCTACTTAAAAAGGGAGGCATGGAGAGAGAGAGAGAGAGAGAGAGAGAGATGCTACATGGACCAAGAAGGAGACTCAGGAATTTTGGGCCTATGTGTGTTCTTTTCCCCAATGGTGGCCAACGTTGAAAGAAACATAATAAGACCAGTAGGGTTAACGGGCAGTAAGGACTTCCCTGCACAGGTGGTTGTAGAAATCATGGCCCCGTTATTGGATTTGTCTCCTTTTCTGCCTTATAGTGTCACCCGTGATGATGCATCGTCTGTTGACCTGATTGTAAAAGTGTGGTAACACGTAAATGGTTAACCATGGGGCCTTTCCCGCTATGGTTTCCCGTTAAAGAAACCAGCCTTTCTTCAGGCTAACTGCAAACCTGGGGTACCTGTCTCCACCTGCCCGTCAAGTGCTTTGGGTTTGCACATTAGCGAGATCTTTAAATTCCGCAAGAAAAATACACTGTACCATCTGTTGGTGGTCCGATGTTTTCAGTCCTCATAATACAAACAAAAAAAAAGGAAAGAAAGAAAGACCGAAGAAAGAATGACAAAGAAAGAAAGAGAAAGAAAGAAAGAAAGAAAGAGAAAGGAAGGAAGGAAAGAAGGAAGGAAGAAGGGAAGGAAGGAAAGAAGAAAGAAAGAAAGAAAGAAAGAAAAAGAAAGAGAAAGAAAGAGAAAGAAAGGAAGAAGGAAGGAAGAAGGGAAGGAAGGAAGGAAAGAAGAAAGAAAGAAAGAAAAAGAAAGAGAAAGGAAGAGAAAGAAAGAAAGAAAGAAAGAGAAAGAAAGAGAAAGAAAGGAAGAAAGAAGGAAAGAAAGGAAGGAAGGAAGGAAGGAAGGAAAGAAATATAAAGAAAGAGAAAGAAAGGAAGGAAGAAAGGAAGAAAGAAGGGAAGGAAGGAAGGAAATAAGAAAGAAAGAAAGAAAGAAAGAAAGAAAAAGAAAGAGAAAGAAAGGAAGGAAGAAAGGAAGAAAGAAAGAAAGAGAAAGAAAGAAACAAAGAAAGAAAAAGAAAGGAAGAAGGAAGGAAGAAAAGGAAGGAAGGAAGGAAAGAAAAAGAAAGAAAGAAAGAAAGAAAGGAAAGTAGGAAGGATGGAAGGAAGGGAGGAAGGAAGCCGTCCATGGCCAGTCTCGGCCTCAGCTGGGCTCTTGCTTTCCACGTGCTGGACCCCATCCATTTGCCCGAGGGTTTATTGGGGAAGTCGTGGGAGGTGGGGGGGGGGTCCTGACCCCACCAAACTTGACCACCCTGACCTTCGTCCTGACCAGCCGTGGCCTCCTGGACCGTGTTTAGGTCCTGACTTTCTGCAGGTTTCCAGACACAGGAGCCCGTGGGATTGGGGAGACTGCCCTGAGGAATTCGAATCACTTCTCTCCGGGGCCGAGGGGTAAGGACCCATCCCGTGGCATCCACCAGGGTGTGCGGGCTCCAGCTAGACGCGTAGACGGCTTTCCTTTGCCCCGCGACCCTTGTCTCCGCCTGTTTAAAAAAAGATACATTGCAAAGAAAGCGGAGTTCAGAGTATACGTTTGCTGCCCCCTGTAGAACGTTTCTCTCCCGTTGCCTTTTTCTTTAGCGCGTCTGTGCGTTTTGTTCTTTTAATTTTTCTTTTTCTTTTTTTCTTTCTTTCTTTTTTGCAAGACCTGCTCTCCGGGAGAACAGCACTTCCCTGTGTGTGGTTAAAGAGGCCGGGCTCAGGGGACAGCCCACAACATCTCCATGGGGAAGCTGAAAACAAAAACAGCGGAAGGGAAGCCGGGGGGCGGAGAGCTGAGCCAGAGGGGGGCCCAGCGGGGACACATCTGGGGTGTGACTTGGGTCACTTTGCTGCCTGACCTGTGAGTGGAGCTCACAAGCCCAAGCCTGCACCGCCCGCCTGTGTGGCTCCGACCCCCTAGAGGAGGAAGCTGGTCCTATAGCAATACCTCTGGCATCCTTGTCCCCCCCCCCCCCACCCGCTCCGTCCCCCCCTGGAGAAAAAGGGAAGAACACAGGTTTTCTCGGAAAAAACTGCTCAGAGATGTTGGGATTCGCACAAGGACTTCTGTGCCCACAGGAGGTGCCCGAGGCCATGGGCAGGTAGGTCCCCACGGGGAGGTGGGCGGCTCAGCCCGACGAGACTGCCCTCTGCGACCACACACGCCAACCCCGGACCCACCTGAGACTCGGATCCACCGGCTACAGATGGGAGCGACCCGGGACCCCCTCCTCAGGCCGCATGAGCTCTGAGCTCCGGGAAGCGTGTTACTCACTAGGTCACGGGTTCACTATCACAGGATGCAACCGAGGACCAGCCAGAGGACCAGGGGCACAGGACAGAGTGAGAGTTTGCACACGCTTCCCAGGTGCACCTGTGTCCCCCCATGACCTGTGTCCTCCCCATCAGGTCACCACAGTTTCGGCAGCACCCACATATCCGTGCAATAAATACCTTTTATTCTATTTCTGCAAAACCATTCAGGACTCTGTTGTCGGGTCGGAGAAGCATGACGGATGGGGCGGGACTCCTCGGAATGAGTGAAAGCTACACGGGACTGCTCCTGCCCGCCTGCACACCGTCCTGCACAAAAGGATCCAACACGGGAAGGAAAATACATGGGCGTGGTTTTTCCTTTCTGTCTGGTGTCTGTTTGCCAGGACCACAAACTGGACGGTGCGGGGGCGGAGGGGTGCGATCTCAAGACAACAGAAACGTATTCCCGCTGAGCGCGGGTGATCAGAAGTGTGCAACTGAGAGCGTCTGCAGGGCTGATGCGCTCTGGAGATTCCTGGGGAGGGTATGTCCTCCCTGCAGGCCCTGCGGTATTCGTGTGGCCTCAGAAGCCACCTGTGTTTTCAGTCATTTTCCTGGAGCACCTATGACCTCCACCCCCTAAGTCAAGGCCCTGCTGCAGAGAAAACAGCACCCACAGGCGACACAAATACATAGGAGAGGGCACTTATTATAGGCATCGGCTCACGTGATTATGGAGGGACACAGGTGCTCCCACCTGCACCTGTAACATGGACAATGGAGAAAGCCAAGGTGTTATCTGGCCTGAGTCCAAAGGCCTCAGAACCAGGACCTTCGCGCCCAAATGTGGGACAGGACAGAGGTCTCTGCTGCAGCAGAGAGAGGAGAGAGAGAGTGCAAGCAAGTCCTGGGTCCTCCATTGTTCTTAGGTTCTATGCTGGCACTCAACTGATTAGGCGTGGCCCACCCACGCCAAGGAGGGCCATGTGGTTGAGTCAGTGCACCATCCAGTGATGAAGGGATCCCCAGACTCTGGCTGAGGGGCAGGCAGGGCTGCGGGAGGCTCCCCGCAATCCCGGGCCCCGCCCTGGCCCTCACTCAACATGGGCCTCTTTCTTTTGTCTTCTGGTCTCTTGAAGCGTCACAGCAAACCACCTGATATTCCCAAAATGCCTTTCGGGACCCATTTTCCCCAAAGGAACACTTACGACATCAGTTCCACAGCTTTTTTACATCCAAGGTGTGCATTTTTTCACGTTTATTTATCGTTTTTATTAATTTTTTTTTTACTTTAAATGCCTTATTTATTTTTGAGACAGAGAGAGAGTGCAAGCAGGAGATGGATGGAGACAGAGGGAGAGAGAGTGGGAGAGGGGCAGAGGCAGGGAGAGATCCCGAGCAGAGAATCCCGAGCAGGCTCTGAGCTGTCAGTGCAGAGCCTGATGCAGGGATCAAACCCATGAACCGTGAGATCATGACCTGAGCTGAATTCAAGAGTCAGACACTCAGCCGACTGAGACACCCAGGCGCCCCTGACATTTGTTATTATTATTATTATTTTATCATTATTATTATTAAGGAATAAATTATCCTTGTATGTTAGGAGAAAACAAACCAGAAACGGAGCTATTTGAATGGTTTGCTTTTGTTTATGAGACCAAGGCTGTTGACCTTGATAAGCTCGCGTGCGGCTGAAAAAAAGCACAATCCACGGAAACCGTGGGCGCAGAGGACTTGAGGAAGCTTTCACAAGTAATGGTTTTAGTTTGACTTTTTTTGGGGAAAAGAGCAGCATTGTACGAATCACGACAAGAAATAACCGCTTTTTTCGTAATCGTCTATTTCCAAGAGTGACGTTTTCGTGATGCAACCAAGCTGAAGGCTCAGCCCCAGCAGAAGGGGTTTCCCACTGCCGTCCTGAGACACGTGTAACTTCTTTGCTCAGTCTCCGCCCTGGGCCCCCAGACTTTCTTCCAGCCGTCCACACCCCGCTGTCTGCACTGCGTGCTGATTTTTATGGCTTGCGTCCGGAGATCCGGGCTGTGCTGGCTTCTGGGCTGCATTGACCAACCTGAGGGGGTGAGTCAGGCCAGAAGACCCTGCTGTGGGTTACACACTGTCTCCCCTGCTTTGGTCTCCAGCCGAACTCACAACGGGACCTTGTCTGGAAACAGGGTCTTTGCAGATGTGGGTAAGTGAAGGATCGGAGATGAGACGATCCTGGTTGAGGGTGGGTCTGATCCCATGACAGGTGTCCTTCTAAGAGACACAAGAGGAGACACAGACACAGACACAGAGCAGAAGCCGCGTGAAGGGGCAGGCAGAGACGGGAGGGACGCGGCCACGAGCCCAGGGGCGCCTGGAGCCCCAGAAGCTGGAAGAGGCAGGAAGGACCCTCCCCTGGAGCCTCTGGAGGGAGCACAGCCCTGCCCGGATCTCAGGGGTCCTGTCCCTCCAGGATGTGCGTGGCCCTGCCCCCCCTGGATCTCAGTGGCCCTGCCCTGCCTGGGTGTCAGCAGCCCTTCCCTTCCTGGATCTCAGCAGCCCTGCCCCCCACTGGATCTCAGGGGTCCTGTCCCTCCAGGATCTGCGTGGCCCTGCCCCTCCTAGATCTCAGTGATCCTGCCCTGCCTGGATCTCAGTGGCCCTGCCCCTCCTGGGTCTCAGTGGTCCTGCCCCTCCTGGATCTTGGTGGCCCTGCCCTGCCTGGGTCTCAGTAGTCCTGTCCCCCCTGGATCTCAGTGGCCCTGGCCTGCCTGGAACTTAGGGGTCCTGCCCCTCCTGGATCTCAGCAGCCCTGCCCCTCCTGAATCTCAGTGGTCCTGCCCCTCCTGGATCTCAGCGGCCCTGCCCTGCCTGGGTCTCAGCACCCCTTCCCTTCCTGGATCTCAGCAGCCCTGCCCCCCGCCCCCCCCCCCCCCCCCCGGATCTCAGAGGTCCTGCCCTGCCTGGATCTCAGCGGCTTTGCCCTGCCTGGATCTCAGAGGCCCTGCCCCCCCAGGATCTCAGTGGCCCTGCCCTGCCTGGATCTCAGAGGCCCTGCCCTGCCTGGATCTCAGAGGCCCTGCCCTGCCTGGATCTCAGAGGCCCTGCCCTGCTTGGATCGCAGAGGCCCTGCCCCCCAGGATCTCAGTGGCCCTGCCCTGCCTGGATCTCAGGGGCCCTGCCCCTCCTGGATCTCAGTGGCCCTGCCCTGCCTGGATCTCAGGGGCCCTGCCCTGCCTGGATCTCAGAGGCCCTGGCCTGCCTGGATCTCAGTGGCCCTGCCCCTCCTGGATCTCAGTGGCCCTGCCCCTCCTGGATCTCAGTGGCCCCGCCCTGCCTGGATCTCAGTGGCCCTGCTTTGCCTGGATCTCAGTGGTCCAGACCCTCCTGGATCTCAGGGGTCCTGCCCCTCCTGGATCTCAGCGGCCCTGCCCTGCCTGGATCTCAGAAGCCCTGCCCTGCTTGGATCTCAGAGGCCCTGCCCCCCCAGGATCTCAGTGGCCCTGCCCTGTCTGGGCCTCAGTGGCCCTGCCCCTCCTGGATCTCAGATGTCTGGTGTCCACGGCTGGGGGAACTTGAATTCCTGTTGTTCTAAGCCCCCAGTTTGGTGATATTTTTGTCACGGCTGCTCAAGGAAGTTCATTCACAATCCTACTCTCTTCCCCGGGTCCTCAGGCTGCTGCAAATGCAGCCCAGCGTTGGCCACAGTCCCTGACCCCACGTGCAGTCCCCTGCAGCCTCTCCGGCCCAGGCTTCCCCAGCTCCAGGAAGCAGCCGGCCCCTCCTGTCATCTGGTGCTCTTGGCTGAGTTCCCATGATCTCCCGTCCCCGCCCTGGGGTGACTGATAGAACCACACCCTTCCTGCCACCTGGCCTGGCCCCTTCTCTCTCCCAGGGACCTCTTCTGGTTGTTCACGCATTCTCCGGTGTGGGGTGGTTTCGATGGGGACCCTAGAAACAGGCCAGAGATGACTCAAAGCCACGGACGCATGTCTCCTTGCTCGAGAATTCCTGGAACGAGAACACAGTGACTCTTACCCCGAGATACGAAGACTGTGTTTTAAATTTTTTAGTGTTTATTCACTTTTGAGAGAGAGAAAGAGAGATAGAGAGCAAGTCAGGGAGGGGCAGAGACAGAGGGAGACACAGAATCCAAAACAGGCTCCAGGCTCCGAGCCATCAGCCCAGAGCCCGACGCGGGGCTCGAACTCGCAAACACACACGCACGGCCCACAAGTCAACGGTCGTGGGTCAGTTTTCCTTACAATAAAGATGCGAATTTCCTCCAAAGACCCAAAAAGCACCGTCACCCAAGTTGACTTTGTCACTGCAATAAAAAACAGGGACACGTGGCTCACGTGTGAGTTAAATGTTTACCGAATCCTGTTGGATTTTTTTTTTTTTCTCTGCCCATCAATGGCCACCGTGAGCCAACTCGGGGAACGCTGCTGAAATCTGGGGAGAACCTCTGCACCCCAGACCAGCTCACTTGACCTCGACCTCCAGCCAGAAGTAAGTATAACACAGTGGTCATCTTGTCTTTCTCCCTCCCCCCCCCCAAAACCAAAAGGATTGCAAACCCCTTGGGGACGTTATTGGGCGCCCTAGAGGTGATAAGAACACTGCGGGGGTCTTGGCAAATACTTAAGAAGGTCAGTCTTTTGGGGCACAGAGATGATGCCCGAGGAACTCACGTGTGGGCACGAGTCACGGCCGATGTGTGGCTCAGCCAGGACAGCTCAGCTGGGCTCCACGAGCCCGCCCAGACGTGAACATATGGCGGCCAGGCAGGATGGCAGGGAGCTCAGACAGTGAGAAGGGTCGGGGTCACTTGGCCTGCATTGCACTGACTAACGCGAGGGACGGCATGACCGTAGACGGGACCGCTGGCCTCCTGGACCCCCCCTGTCCATTGCAGAAGCTGCATTTGCATTTGTTTGCAAAGCATAGTGCCCTTTGGCTTTGTTCGCGCTCTGTTCTCTGTGGCACAGCACCCAGCCTGTCCCTGCAGGGAGGAAGCGGGCGCGGTGGCTTGATCTGGGGCAAGCAGGTGGCTTGCCGAGTCCACGGAGGGTGCGGGGTGGCTTGATATGACACGGAGAGACAGGACAAAGCAGGCAGAGCATCTGAGCACAGCAAACGCCCCCCCCTCCCCGTCCCCCCTGCCCAGGCTTAAGGTTCGTCTTAAGAATGCAACAGAGGTGACCTACGTCCCCGCCAGGATGCCCTCAGGGATTTGACAAAAGACCGGACTAAAAACAAGTAGGAGAGGGGCCCCCGGGTGGCTCAGTCCGAGTTCAGCTCACGTGATGATCTCACGGTTCGCGGGCTCGAGCCCCGCGTCGGGCTCTGGGCTGACGGCTCGGAGTCTGGATCCTGCTTCGGATTCTGTGTCTCCCTCTCTCTCTCTGCCCCTCCCCTGTTCGCGCTCTCTGTCTCTGTGCCTCGCAAGAATATATAAAGATTAAGAAACAAAATCTTTTTTTTTTTTTTCAACGTTTATTTATTTTTGGGACAGAGAGAGACAGAGCATGAATGGGGGAGGGGCAGAGAGAGAGGGAGACACAGAATCGGAAACAGGCTCCAGGCTCTGAGCCATCAGCCCAGAGCCCGATGCGGGGCTCGAACTCACGGACCGCGAGATCGTGACCTGGCTGAAGTCGGACGCTTAACCGACTGCGCCACCCAGGCGCCCCAACAAAATCTTTTTTGAAATAAAAACAATAAAATCACTAGCAGGCCATAAAACGTTAAGACCCACAGGGTCCAGCCCTCATACGCTGCAAGTGAGTCAATCAGGAATGTGCCACCCAGCACCCAGACTCCTCCAGCCAATAGGGCAGATAAGGGGGGAGGGGGGCACCCAAAACCTTATAAAGAAGGAAGTTGCGGGCCGTCCCCGGGCATTCACTTTCGAGTGCCTCCTCTCTGTTAAGACAGTTTGCACATTTTCTTCCTTCCGGATGTTTTATTCTCATCGATTTTTGCCTCCTGCTCACTTTGCATCAATCTTTTCATTCTCCGACGTGGGGAGACAACAGATCCCGGGCATTGAGGTGAAAACATCCTGCCACGCTGGGATCCCCTCGCCAGGATCCCCCGAGAGGAGGACCGTCAGAAGGAGACAGGGGTTGTTTCAACCCGTGGGCCCGTGTCCAACACTTCCTGCCCACAAGACGGATCACGGGAAACCACCCGAGCTCGTCAGTGATCGACAGCCATCCTGTGGCCAACAACGGTCTCCCGACCAACAACCCTTGGCTCCCGTCCGCCGTCAGCCCCAACCGGATCAGAAACGATGACCTGGTTTCATCCCTCTGTCCTCCCGGAAGCTCGTGATGTGGTGTCCGTGGGACAGCCTCACCCAACATCTCAGCCAGAGCTGATTTCGGGAATGTGTGCAGTTGCACCTGCGGTCTTACTCACGTAGTTGGCCAAGCCCTCCCACACTGCAGGGTTTTCGGTTTGTTTGTTTGTTCGTAGCCAAATGCGTGTGCGGGTGTCTTCAACCGCTGAGTTTTGGGGTAGGATCTTACACATAACTGGAAACATTATACGTCTTAGAATTAAGACGGATGCAATTTTTGCCATGGACCACGTTCATGTAGACGTAAAAAATGACCAGGGGTTTCGTTATCTCAATGCACAGCCTTTGGAATGCAGTCAGCCTCACCAAAAGTCTAGGACAACTCTTGCCGGCCCGTGACCGTGACCGTCATGGCCAACGCATGTAGCAGGGAGGACGCCACTCTGGGATACTGGCCACCCACACGGTGCTAAGACACAGGGTTGTTTCCTTGTTGAAACACACGTAGAGACAAACAGCGTTCGTGTTCCAAATGCAGTTCGGGAGGGTCCCCTTATCTGCGCTTTGGGACACAGATAATCGTCCTGAGAGATTTCCGGAAGGTCAACAACAGTAGCCTAACTCTACGTCGGAATGCCTACGTCATTCACCCCAGTTCATCTCATCATCTCACATCTTATCGGCTCACGTCATCACAAGAAGGAGAAGGGGGAGTGCAGAAATACGAGATGTTTGAGGGAGACAGAGAAAGACCACGTTCCCATAACTTTACAGGACCGTGTGTTGGTCTAATTCTTCTATTTTATGATTCGTTATCGTTCTTCTCAGACTGCACCCGATTGATAAATTAAACTTTGCCAAAGGCATGCGTGTGTAAGGGAAAATATAGCCCGTGTAGGATCGGGTCCTATCTGTAGTTTCAGACACACACTTGGAGCTTTGGAACGTGTCCCCAGGGATAAGGGGGAGACTCACGGACTCTGGGAAATAGATTTGTTCTTGATTCTGACCCGGACAAGCCACAACTTAGCCCCTTCAACAAAGTGGTTGTTTTTATATTATGTAGCTTCACTACATCTTTTGACTTCTGCAGTGGACCCAACCTACGTCACGTGTAAGAGGAGGGAAGATACACACACCTAAGGCTCACGCATGACCTTTCCTGCTAAATTAATTAAAGTACTGTTTTTAAAATAGATTGGGCCACTGACAGGCACACACTGTGAACTTTCTAATATAAGAACTCTAGCATAAAACACACTCTTTCTCTTGGTTGCTGTGGACACTCTGAGGAAAATGCCAGTGGTTTGCAGGCAATCCAGAGGCAGTAAGGTACAAACAGCCTAGACTCAGAACCAGAAAGACTTGGTTCTCATCCCAGCCTGCCACTCATGAGCTCCATGGGCCCAGGGAGTTTCCTCATGAGCTGAAATAGGTTAATCACTCCCTACCTCATAGTTTCTCTCATGTGGAAATAGACTATAAAATGGTACAACATTGTCTAGTATAAGGTTCTCTTGTTTGTTTGTCCATCCATCCATCCATCCATCTATCCATCCTGTATCCATCCATCCATCCTCTATCCACTCAGCCAGTCATCCAGCCGGCCACCCATCCATCCATCCATCCACACATCCATCCATCCATCATCCATCCCTCCATCCAACTGTCCGTCCAACCATCCATTCATCCTTCCATCCATCCATCCATCCATCCATCTATCCATCAACCCATCCATCCATCTATCATCCATCCATCCATCCACAATCTATCCATCCTTCTATCTGTCCATCCATCCATCCATCCATCTACCCATTCATCCATCCAACTATCCATCCATCCATCCATGCATCCATCAATCCATTCATCCATGCATCCATCTATCCATCCACCCATCCATCCATCCATCCATCCATCCATCCATCTATCCACACATGCATCCATCCATCCATCATCCATCCATCCATCATCCATCCCTCCATCCAACTGTCCATCCAACCATCCATTCATCCATCCATCCATCCATCTATCATCCATCCATCATCTATCCATCCTTCTATCTGTCCATCCATCCATCCATCCATCTACCCATCCATCCATCATCCATCTCTCCATCCAACTGTCCATCCAACCATCCATCCACCCATCCATCCATCTATCATCCATCCATCCATCCATCCATCCATCATCTATCCATCCTTCTATCTGTCCATCCATCCATCCATCTACCCATCCATCCATCCATCCATCCATCATCTATCCATCCTTCTATCTGTCCATCCATCCATCCATCTACCCATCCATCCATCCATCCATCCATCCATCCATGCATTCACCCAGTCATCCATCCAGGCACCCATCCATCCATTCACATACCCATCCATGCATCCATCCATTGGCCAATCCCAGCCACCTGTCTTTCATTCACCATCCATCTACCCACTCATCCATCCATCCACCCACCCATCTATCCCAGTCAGGCTCTGTGCTGACAGCTGGGAGCCTAGAGCCTGCTTTGGATTCTGTGTATCCCTCTCTCTCTGCTCCTCCCCGATCTCTCTCTCTCTCTCTCTGAAACAAACATTAAAAAAATGAAGAAACAGAAACTAATACAGATGCAGTGCAGAGAAGTTAGCAAATACAGATAACAAAGACATCCCTCGCCTTATAAGAAATCGTCCCGACTACAGGTTTGGACAGCCCAGAGGGCGTTTCTAGGCAACGTGCACGGGTTTGGGGTGTTCTTGGTGCATTTATGTGTATCCTCCTTGGAAACCGACCTCCCCAAAATCATTCTTCAGAAGGAGAGAAGGACCAGAAGAGGTCGAGGTGTTGACACTGTTGGGGGTCCCCACCCCGCTTCCGGGGAAAGAAAGATAAGACAGAGCCTTTCTTACAGAAGGCACGTCCGTTTAGGTGCCCCCCAACGATTTTGTGCCCCTTCACCCTTCATGCACCACTTGCTTGCAGGTGTCAGAACGACACAGAATTACAAGAACCTCAGTGGTTAACGATTTTCTGGGAACCAAGGAATGGAAAAACCAGCGTCTACCCGGGCGGGAGATAACCCAACTGACTCAGAGACCGGAAACCCGGCGTTCAGCCCCGTGTGCCGTTTCCACAGTCCAGACTCACCTGGCTCGCGTTCCCAAGGAATTTCTGCAGGATTTTTACGCCTCTTTGGACTCCCCAGGCAGGACACCAGCAGGAGGTAGACTATTGATACTATTGACCCCTGCTGGCCTTTGTGAGCTGCATCAGTCAGGACCTGGACCCTGCCACCTTAAGGTGACTTCTGCCCCTTCGTGAATACGTGTGCGGCCGTCACCTTCACCACCCACCCCAGTTTTCCCAGGTAAATACACAAAGCCCTGTGGTCAACAAAGGATCGTCCCTAGAAAGTGGGAGAAGGGCTACTGTGTGTGTGTGTGTGTGTGTGTTACACAGACGCAAACAGGCTCACACTGTCCCCATCCTGTCCCCAGGCTGAACCAGTATAACGCATGCAGACCAAGAAGCTTGTTCTGAGTCGAGCTCCCTCCCTCGTCCATCTGTCTGTCTCAGCCTATGCCCTTCAAAGCTGTGTTCCCTGGTGTTTGGATACAACTCCGGATGCTTCTCCAATTCATTTAATTTTGATGCTGGAACTCAGGGCTTCCTGATGTCAGAGTGTCCGGAAAATGCGATGGAAATTTTTTAGTTTGAGCCAAGGAAGGGAGCACTTGAAAAAAAAACAAAAGCCAACTTAATGAATTACAAAGAAAAGTCTTCAAAATGCCTGTGGGGATGAACATAAATTGAAAAAAAAAAATAAAACAATAATCCTGAAAGCCTGGCACTCGGTGCAAGTGACGGATGATGGAGACCTAGCCCCTTGGGGATAAAATGCGCTCCCTGCCTGCAGAATGTTCTGGAACATTCAGGGTGGTGTCAACAGAGTTTGAGTCCTCGCGCAGCCCGTGACAGAGGTTAAGGACTGGCCACGCTGAGGTTTTCTTTTGAAGATGACAGGGCTGGACTGGAAACTTCCCCAGGGTTGGGGAGGGGTCTCTGGGTTTTGACTTTGGTACAAAGCAGGTGGTTTCTTTCATGCACGCATTATTCTGAGGCTGACTTACCTCAAGGTGCCAAAAGGGCTGCACCAGCTCCAGCGTCCCTTTGCTCCACGGGAAGAGCCTACTGTTTGCCCCGGCCCAGGGTCCACACCCTCCTCTGGCCCCAAGGCTGTGGCCAGGGAGAGGGGAATGAGGAGAGACAGATGCCTTGAGCGGGTCAGTGGGGGCTGGGGGCACACGTGGTATCCGTTGGGCAGTCCACCCAGATTGACTCCCAAGGCAGATGACTGTTGTTTTGATGAGAAAGGGTTCCATGAAATTCATGCGTCTGAATCCACAATCTGACGTTTGACTTTCTGCCGGTCTAGAAGCCAGAAAACTTCTCTGCTGCAGTTGTCTAAGGGGGGGGGGGGGGCCTGGGGTGCAACGCAATGCCTCTGCCCTGCGCCCCTCTGTCTGAGTCATGGAGGTGACAGAAGGTGGCAGCAGCTAGGCGGGTGACCCCTGAGGGGAAGGGTGTGCTGGTTGGGAGCCTGGCCAGCCGGTAGGAGGGTTTGCAGGGCCAAAGCAGGCATCTGACTCAGGGATTTTTCTGCGGACAAGATGTTCTGCATCCTGAATACACACGGACAGAATATTAAGCTAACATCTCAATTAAATATATATAGATAGATAGATAGATAGTCTGGGCGGGGGTCCAGCCCCAGCACCGCTGGCCTGTGACCTGCACAGCCACCCATCAGGGCCCCAGCACCTCCTGAGGGGAACGGGAGGGGTTTCCTGCCTCTCCACCCCCCCCTCCCGTCCCCATCCCCATCCCCACACTTTCTTTGGCAGAGGAAGCCTCTCCTCCCTCTGCACCCCTCTCCCCCCCACAGGCCCCTCCCCCCCTCGGGCTGGAGAAGCCTCTCTCCCTCCCCCCGCCCCCCCCCCCCTTGTGGGCTGGGGAGAGGCTTCTGGAGGCTCCTGCAGGGGGAGTCCCCATTGAGACTGGGGAGTGGGGCCTGCCCTGCGCCCCCAAAGCCTGCACCCCGAGCTCCGGGCTGTGTCAGTTCAGACTGGACTTCGGGATGGGAGTGGGGTCTGCGCGGGGGACAGGGACCCACCTCTCGCGGGAAAGGAAAGGATTTCACTTTGTTCCCCCCCCCCCCCCAAGGTGGCCCCAGAGTCCCATTAGGGGCAGGGAGGGGCCTCCTGCTACTTGTAATGGTTTGCTTCCTGTTCGTCGGGGGGGGGGGGGGGGGGGGGGAGGGGGGGAAGGGGCCACTGAGGGTCTGAAGGAGTCTGTGGACACATGGAGGGATCCCCACTGTCCGAGCTCGGAGTTGGGGGTGGTCCCTCGCTTCTCCTCAGAACTGGGGGTGTTAGGAGCGGGTGGGGGTCCCCACCTTCTGAGCACGGCGCTGGGGGGACTCCTCGCTTCTCTTCAGGGCTGCCCTGGGGGTGTTAGGGGCGGGCGGGGGCCCCAGTTTCCGAGCAGGGACGGCAGTCGCTGGCTCCTTTCGGGACCGCCCCAGGTAACCGCTCCTCCCCCGCTAGTCCCTCCCCTGCGCCCCGCCCGCCCCGGGTGCTCTCCGGGGGCCGCGGGAGGGGCGAGCCGAGACCGGGGCGGGGCCAGAGCGCGGGCCCTCCCCTCCCCGTGCTCCCTCCCCCCACTCCTCTCTGTCCTCCCTCCCCCCCCAACTCCCTCCCTCTGCGCGCCCCGCCCCGGGGGCACTCCCGCCGCCGCCGCCCGCGCGTGCCACTCCCGGGACGGTTCCTGCGCGGCGCCCGCCGGCCGCACCATGGCTCCCCGGGCCGCCGTCGCGCTGCTGCTGGTCGGCCTGCTCGGCACGCTGGTGCCCGCTCGGGGTGAGCCATCTGTGGGGGCCTGGGGGTGGGGCGGGGTGCAGGGGGCGCGGGCCGGCCGGGGGACCGGCGTGGGGACGCGCGTCCGGGGACACCCCCCCACCACCCCGGGGACGGCCTCGGGGGCGCGCAGTGGGGGGCGGGTGCAGGGGCGCAGCGGGGACCCCGGAAGCCTCCTCCCCGCGGGACGAACGGGACGCGCTGTGCCAGCGGGTAGCCAACGCCCCGGGAGGCGGCTCCACTGTGCAACTTTCTTTCTGAGCGGGTGTGGACTTGTTCCAGAGGCCCAGGGCGCTGAGTGTTTCCAAAATCAGAAACTCGGGCAGTTGGAGGTTCCCCGGGGGAGCCGGGGGGCCCTGGATGCCCGCAGGCGGGTGACTTCTTAGGTCCCGGTCTCCCCCCCCCCCCCCCCCCCCCCCCGTAGCGGTCCTGGTCCCCCCGGCGCTCTCCCGGGCCCCAGTCTTTGTTCCTGCTTGGGGAGCCACGCCCTGCACTCCGGGCCTAAATTTGGACTGGGCTGTGCAGCCGGCTCCAGCCGGGGGGAGCGGGGGTGGGGGGACTTAGGGCGAACTTGGAGCGCCGGGCGCGCTCACCAGCCCTGTGTGCGCACGCTGCCCTGGGAACCTGGGCGCTGTGCTGCGCGCCCGCTGGAAACAGACGTGTGGCCTCAGCAGATTTGCGTGCGCTCCAGGAAATAATTCGGAAAACGCGGGGAAAGTGTCAGGACACCAGGAGACGGAAAGGGGTCGTGACCCCACCACCCTCGCTTTGCGCTCCGGCCCGGCGTGTTTCTGCTCCTCTGCCTGTGTTTTCGGAGCGTTCGCCTTTGCAAGCGGCAGCTGGGATCATGTTTCTCGGTCTCTCTCTCTCCTTTCCAAAGGAGAGCTGGATTTTGCTGGACGTGGCGTTTTTAAAGCCTCCCCCCCACCCCTGGACGATTATTATGATTTTTTTTTTCCTCCTGTTAATATGGCCAGATTTTTAGGGCACAGCCAGGCGGGGCAGAGTCTTGTCAGCACAGGTCTGATGATGAGAGGAGGACGCATTTTGGGAACGGGGATCGCGACACGAGGTGTGGATTGTGCTGCGAAGGTTCCTTGTGTTAGTGACGTCTAGCCCGCGCGGGGGCGTGGGGTTATGTTTTGCGTCCTTGGCCTCCTGCTTGGTTCAGGGAAGATCTGCAATGTGGGGAACGTTTGCGCTTTTGAATCGGGCTTCATGCCCGCCCTGCGCTGGCTTTAGGGAAGATGAATTCTGGTCTGTGGGGGATGTGTTGGAACACTTTACAGCCTGCTGGGGAGGGCCTGGCATGCGTTTCCAAGTTGTGCCTCCTTCTTCCTTAAAGAAATGCGTTTCTTCATCTGCCCCTGGCTGCTGCTTGTGTCTCCCCGGGTGGTTGTATTTCTGCTGTTCGATTGCATGGCTCCTGTTCCAAGGAACTTTTCCGGGGTTCCGGGGGGTGGGGGGGGGGGGTTTGCTGACTGGCGTCTGGCCCACGGAGCTCCTCCTGTGTGCGGGAAATGGAGAAGTGCCTTTGGTGGCTCTAGGATGTGCCATCCGCTGGGGTTGGAGGAACATGAAAACAGGCCCGCAGGACACAGGGCTGCAAGGAAAGGGGACGGTCCCAGAGTCCAAGACCTGCGTGGGGTGAGGGGGAAAGTCTGTAGTAACCATGGTTTTTGCTCATAGCTCTGGGGTTCCGGGTCTGGATGGGGGGCAGCTTTAGATTCTTGGGGCCCCAAACTAACTAGTCATTTTGTGACTGGAACCTGCCTCCGATTCTGTGTCTCCCTCTCTGTCTGCCCCTCCCCCGCTCACACTCTGTTTCTGTCTCTCTCTCTGTCTCTGTCTCAAAAATAAATAAACGTTAAAAAAAAAATAAGAAAATTACTGGTGACCCCGTGGTGGGGGAGGCGATGGGAGCCAGCCTTGCCCCAAAAGAGCAGAGAAAGAATGGGGCTGTAGTTGGCGTCCCAGGCCCATCCGTGTGGTCCTTCCGGCCACCTCCTTACCGGTGGGGGTTGGGGGCAGGACTGAGCTGCTCCCAACACACCAATGGGTTTTGATCGCGGAAGCGCTTTGGAGTTGGTGAAGGTCAGAAGACACTTTCCTACAGAAATATGTGTCTGGCTTGGGCTCCACGTTGGCTGTAAATTGGTTGAGCCCGGGGAGGGACCTTTGCTTTTCATAGTACAGGGCGGGTTTCAGAGGCCTTGGGACCCGGGATCCCGGGTTCCTGGGTTTCTTCTGAAATTCCCGCTGGAGTGGAGACCCTCGGAAGGACACAAGAGTCAGTTTTGACTCTCCCAGAGCAGGGATTTCACCATGAGGGGGAGGGGGGACCCTCGTATGTGGTGGGTGGAGACCACAAACCATTGGCTTCAGCCTACAGTCCCCAGAAGCCCCATCCCAGGGAGAATGTCAAAAGCGAGCGTCGGCTTTTTTTGTGCACCTTCCTGGTGGCTCTCGTCTCTTCTCTGCCTTTCTTGCCAGAAGATATGGCCCTGACGATCCCGCCTGTTTGCCTGCCTGCCCTTTGGGCTCTGATAAAACTTAACTGCCCTTCACTGACCTCTGCCCTGTGGCTTTTGTTTTTTTCAGTCTTCAGTCGATGCTGCTAACACTTTGTGTGTGTGTGTGTGTGTGTGTGTGCATCTCGAGATAGGAAAACAGTTTTTGTAGATTTTTTTTTTATCTTCATCCGGATTGTCTGTTGGCTGCCTGCTCTCATTTAGTAAAGAATGTGGCTCGCGCACTACGTTTTAACCAAGCCCGCATCCAGGAGTCCGGGCGGGATGTTGACCGGGATCTGTGGGGGTGGGGGGGGGCCTCTGGTTCGCACCCACGTGGGGATCCTGGTGTGTCCTCCCGCGGAGAGTTTCCAGTTCACGTGGCTTCCTGTAGGGGGAAAAGAGTCCTAGGTGTTTTGTGACTTACGCGGATGGGCGTTTGGAGGCTCAAAATTCCTCAGCTTTCTGGGTCTGCGTGGAATCATCCCGATGCTCACGGAGCGGACGAGCGTTTTACAGGGGGCCCAGCGCGTGCGTGGGGGGGGGGCGGGGTGGACAGACTCACGGGGCGGACAGACACACGGGGCGCAGGCCGCCTCCCTGGGTCCTCCTGTGCTTTGTTCTGACATCTGGGCGCCTGTCCCACTTGAATCAGAGATCCTTCAGGGCCGTCCTGACCCAGTTCTGGGGTTGACAACAGAGTGTGTGTTTATGGGGCTCCAGAAGTCCTTTCGGGGGCGGCGGGGGCAGGCGGGGAGTGTGGGAAACACATTCCACATACAGAGGGGCTTTTGCAAAACACACCACAATGACACAGGCTTGACAAGGGCCAGCAGGCATTTTAATCCCCAGGGAACCTGCGGAAACAAGTCTTTCCTGCTGGTGTTACTTGTCCGAAGAAATGCAAAGGGACAGGAAGGGTGTTGCTGTGGGGTTGTAAGCACACACAAGGTCTCCTCCCCTTCCAGACAGCCTTTCCAGGGAAGGAGAGGGGCCAGAGAGCAGTGTGGTTATGCAGCAAGCTTGTGACCAAAACACCGTGCCTGCGTGTGTGTGCGTGCGTGCGCGTATGCATGTATTGTGTGTGCATGTGTACGTGTGCGCGCGTGTGTATGCATGCACTGTGTGTGCGTGTGTGTGTGCGTGCATGTATGCGCGTACTGTGTGTGCACGTGTACGTGTGTGCATGCGTGTATGTACTCTGCACGTGTGTGCGTGCATGTATGCATGTATTGTGTGTGCACGTGTGTGAGCGTGCGTGTGTGTATGCATGCATTATGTGCGTTGTGTACACGTGTGTGCATGTGCATGTGTGTATGCATGTATTGTGTGCATCTGTGCATGTGCGCATGTTTGGGTGTGTGTGTATGCAGGCATGTGCACGCCTGTGTGCACGCACACGTGTTTGTGTGTGCACGAGTGTGTTGGTACGTGTGCACATGCTGCATGTGTGTACATATGTGCATGTGTGAGTGCTTGTGCGTGTGTGCACACACATTGTGTGGATGCACATCTGTGCACATATGCATGAATGTTGAGAGTGCACACGTGTATGTGCACGCTTCTGTGTGCGCAGGTGAGCGTGTGTGTGTGTGTGTGCAGGCGTGTGTGTCCGAGTGCGTGCGTGTGTATGTGCATGCTTGTGTGTGCATGTGTGCGTACGTGTGTGTGCAGGCGTGTGTCCAAGTGCACGCATGTGTACGTGCACGCTTGTGTGTGCACGGGTGAGCGTGTATGTGTGTGCAGGCGTGTGTCCGAGTGCACGCATGTGTACGTGCACGCTTGTGTGTGTGCAGGAGAGCGTGTGTGTGTAGGCGTGTGTCCGAGTGCGCGCGTGTGTATGTGCATACTTGTGTGTGCATGCGTGCATACATGTGTGTGCAGGCGGGTGTGTCCGAGTGCACGCTTATGTGTGCACAGGTGAGCGTGTGTGTGTGCAGGTGTGTGTCCGAGTGCGCGCGTGTGTATGTGCACGCTTGTGTGTGCACGGGTGAGCGTGTGTGTGCGCGCGCAGGCGTGTGTACGAGCACACCCATGTGTGTGCGCGCGTGTGCATGCATGTGTGCGCACGCATGTGTGCCCCACGAGCAATCCGCCCACGTGGCAGACACAGAAAACCACTACTTGCCCGTGGCTCCGCTGAGACCGCCCACTGTGCACGTGAGCGGCTCGTTTAGACCCGCATTTCCTTACGCTTAAGAAAGATCCAGATTCTGGAGTCAAGGAGAACGGTTCCCTCATGTGGTTCCCTGTTTCCACCGGGGGACTCTTTTCCATTGACATCAGCCCTGACCCACACACCAGCCCCCCATGAGGGCCGGGTCATAGCGCCCCCCGAGGGCCGCGCGCTGAAGGCTGGGTCGACCGTTGGTGTCCCCGTGCTGCCATATTGCTTGGGCGCTTTGGCTGATGCACCAGCCCTTCCCGGTGTTTCCCGGGTGCGCGTCGCGGGTGAACGGAGACTGACCCAGGTTCCCATTTGGATGCAGCGAGTTCACAGTGGCTTCCACCGCTCTGGACACGGAGGACGTCCCTTAAACTTGAGTCTTTTGCTCTTAGCTTGCCCAGTCGTTAGACTAGATTTGGGAGATGGCGGCACGGGTGCGTCTCAGCTTCGCCTCGGCGCGACTCAGCCTTGCCACTCTCCCTAGTGTGGCCCCGCTAGACGTATTATTAAAATCCCCTAAACAGGAAACCACATACTTCCTTTCCCCTCCCCCCCTCCGCGAGTCAGACCTCAAACCAGTGTGTTTCTCAAACGGCAGCTCGGGACCCGCTGACGGGCTGTGAGTTTCCCGTGCGGCCGGCGGGCTTGGAAAAGAAGAAAGTTCGCCAGAGGATAAACCGTCCGTATGTTCTTCACGAGCCCCGCTAAGTGCATGCCTGAGGCTTCCGTATTCGTGACCCCGCGTGGCAGGCACAAGTGTTTAAATGCGCTCTAATGATCCAGACGCCTCTCAATCGCGTTCCTTTCTGGCCTCGGAAGTTCGGGATCGGATCCCTTCCTTTCCGAGAAGCGCGTGTGCAAACGTGCTGGTGGATCCTTCAGAGTACTTTTCGAAAAACAATAATTGTAATTCCTTCAGTGAACTGCCCTCCCTGGGAAGTCAGCCCAAGAACCAGAGCGGCTGCATTCGGCCCCTTGGGAAGGCATTACTCATCCCGAGATGACAAGGCCCGAGATTCCTGGCTGCTTCTGTTTGGTCCCCATCCCTGTGGTGGGACGGCTGGTCCGTGGCAAGGGCAAGGGCTGTGTAGAAGAACATATGCACCGTGGACCCGCGATATTGGCTCACAGAGAATGAGTAGACTATGTTGTCTTTGGGACACGGGGTCTCGCGGGCAAGTTGATTTTGTAGATTCTACAAGAACCCCAAAACGGCCGGTCTCCTTCTGTGGCTGTCACCTGCCTTCTCTTAAAGAGAGGGGCTGTGTTCTGTTCTCAGTGTGAACACACACCGTGGTGTTTGCCCCAAGCTCCCCTCACGCTGGGCCCCAGCGCACCCCAGCACAAGAAGGGAGGAGGTAAGGGGAACCATCCGAGGCAGGAAAGGAAGGAGACAATGGGGTCTCAGTGAGTGGGGCTGCAAGAGAGATGAGGCCCCAGCCCCTTCCTGCTGGGAACTTACTTAAGGACCCATGGGCCGGCTGGAGTGAGGTAGCACCTGAAGCTTGGGATTGATGATTGATTGCTTGATGATTGATTGTAGATGATAAATGGTACATTTCACATGAAGGATGGATAGATTCAAAGATTGATAATTAGTGGATAGATAGATAGATAGATAATGACAATGGGTGGATGGATGGTAGATACGATGATGGATGGACGCATGGATGATGGATGGATGGATAGATAGACAGAATGCATGGATGGATGGATGGATGGATGGATAAATAAACGAATGCAAGATGGATATATGGATATGTGCATACATAGATACATAGGTAATGATGATGAGTATATAGGTAGATAGATAATGAAGGATGGATGGATAGATGGATACATATTATGATGGATGAATGCATGGATGATGGATGGATGGGTAAATAGATACATAATGATGAATGGATAGATGATGATGATGGACAGATGTGATGCTGGATGAATGCATGGATGATGGATGGAGAGATAGAATAGATACATCATGACAATGGATGGATGGATGGATAGAT